>NW_025777256.1:0-71854 GCF_021130785.1 Homalodisca vitripennis
AAACCCTATTCAAAGAAAATGATTATTCAGTGAGTACGTCTGATAAAAAACGTGGTGTTTTTCTACGTATTTTCAATTGAATAACGGGCACCACAAGTAACACTGACAGTTGGCTTGTAGCCAGCAGTTTAAACTCAGCAGATTTTTCTTCGTGATACATTACATATCAATGGTTTTTATTCTGTACATTGTTTTCTGTGTGCGATACGATCTGCGATATTTATTTGTATGCGGATCACAGTATACACCAATTAATAAACATAAATGGTTTAATAACTAATACAAAATACATTAAAATAGTATACACAAGATTCTAAAAAAGTGACTAATTTATTACAGTTTTTACCAACAACTATTTTGCGATACCTACTTAAAGTTATGAAGTAGTATTAATGGAGAAGGCTTTGTGAGGTATAAACAGAATTACCATATATGTTCAAGATCGGCCATACTTGAGAAACAGGTTAAGTACAGGTTTAATACACATGCAAATTAATTCTACAAAATGGGGGAATAACATTTTGAGAAAACGTTTCATTGAAATAGATGGTTTACAAATAGTTTTTTGTAGCTTTTTACCAGTGGTGTCTACTTTACAATTATCCTTTATAACGAGTGCGTAAACATAAAATTAAATTTTAGCCGTTCAGGGCTGGTGATAATATATTTATTTTTACACTCAAATATAACATAAAGACTCTTTGCCTGCAACGATTATTGATGACCGAAATTCTAAATTCCTTTTTGACTTTTCTAACTATCGAAAACATATTTAAAGATGAATTACCTTTTAAATGAATCACGACCCTTGGTTCCACAGGAGGTGATGGTCGAATAAGGTGATAACCACGGATTGTTACAACAACGGAATGATATAGACTACAACGAGACGACCACGAAATTTCGTAAAGAACCACACACTAATTAGCTTTAATCTAAGACATTATTGAATAAAATAAAGCCTGCTTCATTATAACGGTTAAGTACGTGAAATTTGGTGAAGTAGCCGGCAGTGACTCTACCGGAATTAATCATCCACAATAACGTAGAAATAACTGAGTTACTTTATATTTAATTTCCAATATAAATTAATACTAATTTACGTGACATTCTTAGCCCAATAAACGTAAATAACTACTTAAAGACATAGCTAATCGGAATTTCGCTACGTGACTGAAACAGAGGAATTTCGTCGAATGGAGATCCCAACACATAACAGAAGTAAAAAGCCTAACTCAAACACGTAAAAAAGCAAGAGCGTTTAGCTTAGTGACTGTTTTACCAAACAATCATATATTTTAATCAGTATAACCACTTGCATATAGCTACTGAAAATATTAAGTATTTGTCCATTGAACGTCGTGGTTTCCGTTCGTAAATATGTCATTCTGGTTTTACTGCTCGTATGGTTAACCATGTTTACGATGTGCAAAACACACAATAAAGAAATTAGCAAACTCAAGGTAAAAATGTTGTCATGTTACATTATTTAGTAAGATAAACACGCATGACTCAAGTTTAATTAGTCTTTTGTTCTGAAATATAAGTGGGAAAATGGACGGGATGGGCAAAAGATAATTATTATATGTGGTAATTAAAAAGTGTCAATAAACTTTCTTGTATGCCGTGTTGGTAAAATATAGACTTGAAATTTGCAAACATAACTCAGAACTGAAACAACAATGTGAAAGTAATCAGTTTATTGATTTATACAGTAAACACTTACATATACGAGTAATTACATTTTCCTAGGATGCGACCTAGGAAAAATATGCCTATTTGATTTATATGCCTCCTCAAGGCATTATATAGTTCCTTCAACCTGAAGATTCAAAACAGTTTTTTATTATGTTCGTGGTTTTGCTGATCAAGTTAACTCGGTTTTTTGTCTGCTAGTGAATATAAGATATAAAAGGAAATATTACAGTAAATTAATGTATATCTATAAAAGACAAAGTCGGTGACTGTCGCGTCACGGAATCTTGAAAACAATTAAAACGCATTTGCGGGAAATTGTGTCCATGACTTTGTCTTACTTCTCAAGTATCCGCTAAGAAACTGTTTTGAAAATATCATAGCCTAGTGGCAATGATCCCTAAAAAGCTGCAATACTTTTGTAAAACCTTTAATACATTGAGAGCTGATAAATTATTATAATGAGCTTTAGGTTCTCAAAATAACTCCATATAAACGCTGAAATTGGATTTTGTTTTTTGTTTTCAGACCTAATAATTAAATTTAAGAAAAGCCGCAAAACAGATTATGAAAATAATTTTAAAAGATTTATATTGCAACCTTTTAAAATGTTCTCGTACTCATTTAAATTTATAGAAGTATACTATGGCCCCATTGTAATGAATACTTTTTAAGGCATAATTAGGTTTAATTTACAAAGGAAGTCCACATTATTACAAAGAAATATATATGTTTGTAAGTCGTATATTCTCGTAATTTTGTAAAGACTATCAAGTTTTCAAATGCTTATAAATATTAGGTTTATATACAAATTACAATATTTAATGTTATTGAGCCATATGTTTTACTGCAATATGATTGCCTCATGCTAAACCTAAATTGCTGGATGGGATATTTAACACCATTGTTTTGTAAAATAACAAAACATCACCTAAAGTTTCTTTAAAAATTCAATAGGGATTTTTATTAAAACTATTCGAATACACAAAAAGGCATTGTCAATTCTCAAATATAACGGGAAAATATTTTTATTATAAAGTTAGTCAGTACTACTAATTGTCAAAATTCTCTAAGAGTAAATATATTTTAAATTCTATAGATCGGACTTTAATAGTATTGAAGGAAAACTTGATTATCAACAATAATTTCCGAAGAAAACCTATTGTGTTTTTAATTACCGCCATGAGGAAAATCTTTGGCCTTATCAGATTAAGGTAAGTGGGCTCAATTTGAAGGAGAGAGGAAATCTTATTAGACTTAACTGTCCACCTTAGGTAAGAAACCTACTCAGATTTTAGTTGCTAATGAAAATAAAGATGATAGTTATATTTCTAATAACTTTTTTTATCCCGTTTCTGTCGTTGCAATTTAAGAGGTACACTGCTTAATTAGAAAATTAGAGCTTCTTTTAAATCCGGGTCTATTTCATAATATCAGGCAGTCAATACTTTGATAAATCTTGTGGACGTTTCAACAGTTTATACAATTTATTAAATTCCTAAATGGAACCTTGCAAACTATGTTGATTAGAGAGCAACATTTCCATTTTTAAGGTGTATTTCTGCTAAAATAAACAAATATTCTTAACTACATGGCTGTGATTAAACATATATGAAATTAAGTAGTGAATTTATTGCAGTTTTTTTAAGTTTTAGACTAATAACTCAAAGTATAAAATTGGATATCTTGGAGTCTACCATTTTCACCACAATACACTCAATAGTAGTACTCTTAATTGTGGACTGATGAGACAAACAGAACAACTTACACTGTTGTAAAAATTCATAAAGTTCGTTTTGAGCTTCTTCGTACCATACTTCCTTTGGATCACTCCACTTAACCAGATTCCAGGATTCTGATAGTGTTAGATTTAAGACGCTACATAGAACGAAAGGTGGAAAGTGCTGATCCGGAGGTAAATAAAAATAAACTATAATTTAAAGACGAAAATCATTGTAATCAAGCTTTATAAATTAAACATCATGACCATGTACGGAAGTTGATATGAAATTGCCATGCAAAAATCATATGTAGATGTCACGTTTGGATCGTCGCTAGACACTTGTCAATAATCAATTAACGGAATCATTTATAACTGTCCCAGCCGCAACTGACAGAATTTTTATCAGGCTGGTGTTACGCCAGACCCGTTGCTAATTTTGTATATGTAACTTAGTTAAGTTTACCAATTTATATTAACTGTTCTTTAATGATATAATTATTCTTGCTTTATTATAAGTAACTAAATTTAGTACTTCAGGCTTTACGAATACAAATATTACATGTACTTGATTACTGCCTTTAACATTTAAATTTCAAAATAGTATAAAGTATGAAAGCTTTTTTTGCCATACAGTTAAAAAAGACAATAATTGAATCGGTTTTTTAAAGAGCATAAGTCATATTTTTTACGATTTCCACTATAAATCTTTTAAACTATATATTGCTAGATTCATAGATTTTCTGTAATGAGGCGTTTTGATCACTATTCCTTATGGTACAAAGAATTATTTGAACTTTCCATTTTTTAAAAGAACGTAAGTCACTAAGAGTGTTTTTAAAAGGGCGTACGTAACTCAGCTTTCTCTATGAAAACAGCTGTTTGGTTTGTATGCCCTTTTTTAAAAAAAAATTCATCGTTACCTGTTATTGCATCCTTCTGACAGGGTTTCTTGTGAGGTTGAGAATTCGGCTCGTTTATTGAGATCCAAAAAAATTATCTTATTACAATGTGCAAGTCTTAAATTTTTAATATAATTGTTTTTGTAAATTTTCAACAGTAAATACCCTCCATTATACAACTCAGCTACAGAAATACTAACCCCGACAAAATAGAACGTTTAGATACGATTAGTTTTAATTGGGACAGAGTAGTTCTAAAACAATGGGAAGTGATTAAACTGCAGTGTACGGTTATAGCATCGTGGTCTCGTACAAATTTGCATTTTTATTCATCCACATTAACTTTTTTTTAATTAGAATTCCGTTTTAAACCAAATAGATAGAGATAGGAATGGTATCACACAATGGTTTGTACATATAATTTAATTGATCATTAAAATCCTTTTCTGAAAAAAAAACCAATGGAAGGGAGGTTTACTTGGATAAGTAGGCTATTAATATAGAATCATCGAAGAAATAATCTATGTTGTGACATAGATGTTATTTGTTAAATTGCGGTATAAAGATGTAATAATTGGGTTGATAAGAAAGTCAGTATACTAGCAACACTTTTCAAAACTTACAACTTTACGATTTTTGAGAAGTGCAAGTGTATACGTAGCATATGCGACAGCAAATGTAAAATTCATATGTAAAAGTAGACACATGATAGTCCAGGTTGATTACAGTTATTTTAAAATAATAATTAGTAACTTATTCCAAAGGAAGTCTATGATTTTAGACATATATTTATATATTTATAACTATTAATATTTCATAACTTTTAAAAAAGAACAAAGTAAAGTATAAGGAGCGTATTAATTTGATAACTTTTAAATGTTCTTTAAAGCTATGACATTTTCCTTTACTTGCTTCTTATTTTAGCACCAAGTGTGAAGCAACAGAAAATCTTTTAATTGAATTAATTGAAACCTTGTTGAAGATAAAAATGTATATTATTGGCAACGATAGAATTGTTTATTTTGTAACTGCTTAGTGATTTGTTTTTAATTGTATTATAAATAATTGGCCAGTTTTTTGTCTAATTACAAGATAGAATCACGCCACACTACGTATTGTGTAGCAGGCTGCACTGAAGTTTAATGAAAACTTCACGTCACTAGTTAAAAATTTGATAATGGTAACTATAAAATATGATATGATTATACTCACATAAAAAAAAATTCTGAAATTTTCTCCCTGCCATAATAGTTAACGTTAAGAATAACGCAATAATATTCGTTAACCCTTAGATAAATCCTACGCAGTAACTTCCGCCATCATAGATCTAGCTTACATAAAAACTTAAGTTTTTAAGTAAACTTTATATTAAGTAAACCAATTCGTTCTTAATATTTCACGCGGGCACACAGACAGATAGACAGACAGTCGTTCAAGTGATAGTTTCTTTATAGCTCAGTTAAAAGAAAACGATTAGCCTTATTCCGTTGAATGAAATTAATTCAAAGCCCAAGTATAAAATATATGTTTATAGGTAAGCTGCGTTAAAAAGTTATTTCAGAATTAGTAATACAAATACCAATAATAAACGACTATGTATAATAAAGTCTGCTAAGATGACGGCTAGCCCTTATTCCAAGTCAATTGGTCGAACAGAATGATTTACAAATTTATGTTCGGTTGGATTTCTTTTAAGGTTGAGGCAGTCAAAGTATATCTTTAAAAATATTTAGATCAAAAAAATTCATTTACTCAAACTCCTCCTTTTTATTTACTACTAAAGCAGAATATCATGTCATCAGCACACGACAGAAGGTTTCCGTCCAGAAGTAATGAAGCAAAGTCATTGAGATAGACCAGAAAAAAACAGGACTGAGTATATAGGCTTGGGCTTTCCAAATTTCATTTAAGTTGAAATGGAATAGAGATTTTAATATCGAACAATTCGGGATCTGTGGCCAAGTAATAAACCAATCCGTTTATGAGGCTGTTTAATGCCATGGGATTTCAATTTGTAAAGCAGTATCTAATGTTTACCACAGTCGAATGGATTGGATAAGGCGAGGAACACACTTAAAGTGGGATATCGGTTTTTAAATCGCTCTGCAATCATCTAGACTAGACTTTCTACTCTTACTGTCGGTTTCTTCTTTCTAAAACCAAATTGGTTATTTTACAGCTGAATTAGTTTGTTAAAAAAATAAGCATTCTTGTCAAAATATATTTTCTACAAATGTTGGTTAGTTCAAAATTCTTGGTGTATTCCTGGATGAAGGATTGACATGGAATGATCACGTTGAGTCAGTTTGCAAAAAATTAGTCTCGGGCATTTATGTTTTGAGGTATTTAAACAAGTATTACCAAATTTAGGTAATTATGACGTGTAACGGATACGTTACATTAAAATAAATAGTAAAAAGATAGGTTTTGTGAAAAATATATTAGCTTTAGACTCTTTGTCTTTACAGGGTCGTTTTACAATGGGTGCGGCGTAGGGCAGCTATGTGTGGTAAAATGAAAATAAAATTTTGATAGAAACAAATTTTAGATTTATTGAATAAAAACTAATACTAATGAACATGATTTTGATGAAATGAAATTATGGCTATGCTTAAAATAACATCCTACAACACAAAATCCAATTAGCTTGAAATAATTAATTAGAAAATACCCCTACTCCCTAGCAGTTAAAATTTAGAGTCTGATTAGTTAAAAATGTTGATCAAAAAGGTTTTAAATACTCTTAAACATATTCACCAAATCCCATGATGGCGGACACGGCGGTCCTCACAGATAATTGAAAAATTTAAATTTGGATCACATTGAAAAAAGACTGATTAATAATTGAAAAATTTTGAAAAACTGTTTTCACAAGGTACTACATCATCAAGAGGTCGAGGAAGAAGAATCTCTCTTTCCCAAACTCCGCGTCAGTAGCGCAGAGAGGGAAAAGTGATACCCTTCAAAACGGAAATTTTCCGTTTTTTTCTGGTCGAAAAATGATCCGCTTTTACTTCTGGCTAACAACCCACTCGAATTCGGTGCGCAGAGAACGAGTTTTGCGTTCCCGCGGGGTCGCTACCCTCCAATGAGAGTAATCGTTACGTTAGCCAATCGTGGCACGCGTTTTGCCGTGTTTAGCTTTGTTCTTTGATGTTGATGAGGAACTATCGAGTTTTATTAAATATGACCGCTTTACTATTCGAGATTTATGTTTGAGGTTACAAAAACTGTCAGTGACGGACTATGTCACCATGCACAACTAACCTTCATAATAAATTGAAATTTGATTATTCTCAAATATGAGAATGATAAACTTTAACTAAGCAATTAAATTGTCGGTTTGGATTCCTATTCATTTAGATTTATTATTAATAGAAAAATATTATTTATTGTATTATATATTATTCTCGAATTTATTATTAATTGTAAAAGTTGATTTAGGTTACAGGCTAGGCCTATACCCGTTACAGATACCCCCCAAATTTTGTGGTAAAATTGAAAATTTTTCATTACAAAATTTTACTCATTAAAACTTTTACAGTGAATGATTTTAAAATAACAAAGATATACATATTAAACAATCCGAACAACAAAACAAATAAATTGAAGAACAAAGAACAAACAACTGTTTAATTAAATCTAATTTTACAAATTTTTTCTTCATGCTTCTTGACGAACAAATTTTTTACTTAAAGTTAAAATTTTGTGAAGTTTAAGTTTTTGCTATTGTCTACAGGCTAAGTTATCACAGTTTACTCTCTTAGTTCATAGACTTACAGTCATGGTGAGTTATCACAGCCTCTATACTTATTGGCCCAGCGCTTTATCTGTCTGACTTCATTTAAACATCACCTTTGGAAGTTGAATTTGATTAAAAGTTCTTGCCTTTCCATATTTACTTCATTTAACATCACCTTTGGAAGTTGAATTTGATTAAAAGTTCTTGCCTTTCCACATTTCTATTTCCTTCTGGGAGAACAGTTTTTATTTCATCACTTGTTTCCAAAGTGAATTGTATTATTGCAGTGAATTGATCCAAACGTTTTTGACTTTTCTCACATCCAATGCTTTTAAAATGTTCCATTTTAAACACTATTCTCATCTTCACTGACAAAAACTTCTTCAAACTTATGTGTCCTTAGACTTATTTTCAGACATAAAGAAAAGCACACCATGACTTCAAAGTGTCCATACTTGTGGTAGATTCATAAAAAAACACACCATGACTTTAAAAGTGTCCAAGTCCAGTTGCTTTGGTGATTTAATTTGTTGTGATTTGCCTGTGATATTCGCGCACTCACTTTCACATCTTACACTAAACATTTCCTAATATTTAAAATTAAAGTTTTTCACAAATAGTACTTACATTATTTATTAAACATTCTTACAACTAAGTCAAAAACAATCAACATAACATAAATATGAACCATTATTTTTTCAAATAAATTATTACTACTATTGTTACTAGATAAAAATTCATTCTCAGCATTTTTCATCTTACAAATTCATTCATAATTAACTAACAATCTCTCCACACAGTTTATAAAATTTGTTTCTCCTTTTTTTTTAGAAATTATACACAATAAATGGTAAAAATTTATTTAATTATTTATCCTTTGTAATAATCTTGCATAATTTAAATATTTTTGTTTTGTTTATTTTAATCGAGGTTATAATAATTATAACCTGTCTATTTTGTAGTTTATTTTTATTTACCCTCCTTGTTACCTATTTGTTGTACTATTTTACTTCAACGCACTATCTAATAGTTATCACCTTTTATTAATTAATTACCAATTTTTTAACTAATGAAATTCCTTTGCAACCCCCCAAGTCATAATAATACAATTTTGTCCCTTTGTTTTGAGTTTTATTTTTTTTTATATTAGCTGAATTCTTTTCTTCTCACTCATTTATTTGTATTCATTTAATACAATATTCTCCTAACTTCCTCATACCATAAAATACCCATTTCGCACAGTAAAATCCCTTTTAAGTGTCATTGCACTTCATTATTATAAGTTGATTAAATGATTATTAAACCAAATATTTACTTGCCTAATATATTTCCTTTTTATTCATCCCCCTTCTGAATTAATTAATTTAGTACTGACTTTTGAATTTATTTTATTGGCTCAATTCTATTTCATACATTATCCTGTAACTCCTATTTTCCATTCCACTTTTAAATTGTTCCCAACCTCTCAATTTCCACTCCTATTCTCTACTATTATTTATCCACTCCATTCACAATATATCCTTCACCTTTAGCCTTTGTTCAGTGTATTTTACACTACCCCTCTATCTATCATTATCATATTAACTATTAAACAGGCCTACTTGACCTACCTCTAACATTTTACTTTAAGAATAATTACTTTTATACCAGTATACCCCCCAGTTTGCTTTATTATTATTATCATCTCAGTATCCCCCATGTTACTTCATTATTATTATTATTTTATCCGTACAACAAAATAAACTAACTCATCAGAAAAACAATACATTATTTCAATAATGAATATTTTAATTAGTCTTTTTGTGCTTTTACTTTTCTCTTCTTCTTTCTTTTCTTTAGAATTTACTGTAGTTTCAATTTAAATAAACTGCGTTTCCTTACTTGAATGTCATTCTCCTATTCAATCCAACCATATTCAATAATTTGTTATGAATCTTACACTTTTAACTATTTACAAACCCAGAAACAATAAACTGTGTGTGATTATGTATCTTGTACTGTAAGTTGACTTCAATCGTCTTAGATGAGTATGTTTTTTGTGTTAACCACCCAGAAACAATAAACTGTGTGTGATTGCGTACCTTGTACTGTTGTCTTGAAATCATATTTCAAGTATGTTTTTTGTGTTAACCACCCAGAAACCTAACTGTGTGTGATATGTGGTTTTTGACATTTATTTGTCCCATGGCCGTCAAATCGTACAAAATCCAGCCATGCCATTTTATTCTGTTTTGTAAGACTTTTTTATCTTTCGAAGGGAAAAAGCTACAAAGGAATAATAAAAATCACGAAAACCCATATTGTTTTAACCCCCCATCTTTGTTTGAACTAAACCAAATTTCGATAAAACTTTTTTAATTGTGTTACATTAAATGTTCCTATCACACCACCATCTTCGTTGACCACAACATATGCGTTTTCCAATTTTATTTGTGACACCCTATACGGGCCCTCATAAAGCAGAAAGAACTTCTTAATTTTCTTGTCAAGTTTGTCAGACAGATAATGTGTTTTTACTAGAACTTCATCTCCTATACTAAATCTAATTGGTTTGACCTTATTATCAAATTTTCTTTTCCTTTTTTCCCCTTTTGAAACTAGTCTATCTTTGACTAATCTTATTTTACCTGGATAATCAGCTAACATTCTTTTCTCTTTGGGAAATTGAACCATATCCTGTAAAAAATTCCTATCTTTCCTACCAAACATTAGTTCAAACGGGATTTCTTCCGTGGTCTCATGCACGGAATGATTTAAACACTTTTCAATGAAATTTTAGTACTAATGGCCATTTAGTATGTTTCTCATGGCAGTATATCCTGCATATTTTAGTAATTTCCTTATTAGCCCTTTCAACTGGATTTGAGGCTGGATGCCAAACAGAACTATGAATAGTTTTAATGTTTAAGTCTCTAAGGGTATTATACCATAAATTACTAGTGAACTGCGAGCCATGATCGGACAAAACACTACCTATCTCACCTACCTCAGGTATGTATTCATTGATCAATTTATTTAGTAATACTCGGCTAGTAGCTCTTTTGACCGGATACAACTTCACAAATTTAGAAAACAAATCCAACACAACAAATATGTATTTTACACCTCCTCTTCCTACAGGCAATTCTCCTATCAAGTCAACTGAGATTATATCTTTCAATTTTTTAGGAATTATTGGTTGTAAAAATCCTATTGATTTAACAATGGTGTGTTTGGCACATTGACACAATTGACAACATTTTAACTGATTCTTTACTGAAAGTTCCATCTTAGGAAAAACACAATATTCCCTTAGTATTAAATAAATTTTATGTCCCCCCAAATGACCATATTTCAAATGTGTAAATTGAATTAATTCTGATTGAATTGCTTTTGGTATACAGACTTTAAAACTATCACTATCATTTAAATCTTTCTTAAAAAGTATTCCATTATGAATAACAAATTGATCTTTTATTTGTTGATCATTACCATCCAATTTAGTAAAAATAGGCCCAAATTTATCATCACTCCTTTGTTTTTCTTCTATATTTCTGAACATTGGTTTAATCTTCCTATCGCTAACTTCAATTTCAATTTTACTTTGTAAAACCATTACCGAATTCCTTTCAACTGGATTTTTATAATTTTTGTCCGTTACTCTTGAAAGAATGTCAGCGGGAATATTTTGCCTTCCGCTGATGTACCCAATAGTGAGATTGTATTCTTGTAATGCCAAACTCCACCTCAAAATTCTACCATGAGATAGTCTACAGGTTGTAAGGAAAGATAATGCCTTGTGGTCTGAACGAACAATTACTTGAAAATGTCCAATAATATAAGATCGGAATTTTCTACAAGCAAAGACCACAGCCAATAATTCTTTTTCTGTTATGCTATAATTTTTCTCTGTTGCTAAAAGAGTCCTACTTGCAAAACTTATCACTTCATGTTCCCCTGATCATTTACTTGATAAAGAATGGCTGACACGCTGATGTCTGATGCATCTGTACTTAAATAGAATGCCCTACTCCAATTTGGATGATGTAACATAACTGAGTCTAAAAATGTTTCTTTTATTTTCTCAAACAGATTTTGTTTTGTCTTATCCCAAAACCATTTACTTTTAGAACTCAAAATGTCACCAAACTGACCCGTCAAATCTGAATGGTTCTTCTGAAATTTTCTGTAATAATTACATAAACCTAAAAACGATTGCAGTTCTTTTAAGTTCTTTGGGGTTGGAAAATTCTGTATCTTTTCAACTTTATCCTCATCCATCTTTATCCCATCTTTACTAAGAACAAAACCTAAAAAACTTTACTTCCTGTTTCAAAAAATCTGATTTTTTAAGTTTAACAGTCACTCCACACTCATACAGTCTTTTCAGTACTCTATCGATATGATCTAAATGTTCCAAAAAAGTTCTGGACGTAATTAGAATGTCATCAACGTAACAAGTTACGAAATTACTAAACTCATGGCCCAAAATTTTATTCATCGCTTTAGTAAAATGAGCCGTGCTTACATTCAAACCAAATGGTAATCGCTTAAATTGCAAATTTTTTCCGTTGAATGTGAAAGCTACAAATTTTCTAGATTCTTTATCGAGTTTTGATCTGGAAAAACCCTTGCGTTAAATCTAATGTTGTAAAATATTTAACTCCCATAAATTTTTGAAATATATCATCAGTTGTTTCTGTACTTTGTCTATCCGGAACAAGATACGAATTTAATTTCCTACTGTCTAAGCACAATCTTATACTCAAATCTTTCTTTACTACACAGACTAAGGGATTAGAAAAAGGACTATTTGACTCTTCTATAATATCTAGTTGTTTCAGTCTTTCTAATTCTTCCTCTACAGATTTTCTTTTACTGAATGGAACCGGATAAGACTTGCCAATATATGGGACTTCACTTTTAACATTCAGTTTTGCTGTGTATCCTTTGACACACCCTGGTTGATCCGAAAAAACTTCTTTATTTTCAAAAAGTACTACTCTTAATAATTCTAGTTCCTCATCCTTAATACTCAAATTATCTGCCTCCAATTCACTTATTCTGTCTACTAACCTTTGTTCAATTGCTTCTGATTCAGATTCATGTTTGATCTTAGTAATTTTTTGTTCTAGGCCTACTTGATATGATTTGTGTTCAAAAAATGGATTTAAATTCGATAAAGTATTGTCTATTTCATTTTCATCTTTATACAAGTTAATTCTGTTAACATGTATTATTCTTAACCCCCCCACAAATTCTTCACCATTTCTATACACTAATTTAGTCTCTAGATATTTCCCGTCATGTCTATAGTATAAAGTATTGGTATCAAAGTTTAGTACAGCCTTATGATTGCTGAAAAAGTCACAACCAAGTATCAACTCAATTTTTAGTCCTTGAACAATTAAAAATGTTATTGGGACAACTTGTTCACCAATATTTACCTCTAGTCTTATTTGAACATTTATTCTTTTGGACCTGACTCCTGTAATACCTACAATTGACAGATTACTAACAGGTAGTTCTGGAATGTTGTACCCCACTTGATTTTTTATTTTCTTATAGAATTCATCTGACATTATACATGCTTGACTACCTGAATCTACTAAACACTTGTATTTTACCCCTCCAATACCAATATCAATTTCTGGTAAAGACTGAACCCTATCACGCATTACTCCATCATTGTAGTTGCTTTCATCTAAAAAATCATCCGCCATATTTTGATCCATAATGATTTGATTCTGGTTACTTTGCACAACCCCTTTCAACTCTTCATTAGTTTGATTGAAAAACTCATCAATGCTTTCTTTTAAAAGTTTCAACCCATCAATATTCAGATGAACCAAATCAGCAAATGTTTTTCCCCCAAAGTTGACGTTTTGTTCAAAATATTTTAAATTACACCCTAACTCATTGTGATCAACAAAGTGTGGTGTGACATGATTAATTTTGATTGTATCCCCATTGTCTAATGCCCGTATGAACCTGTTAAAATCTTTAACCTTTCCTCTGATACCAATGTCTTTGGCAACTTTCGGAATTGGAGGTAGAGTCAAAATGATTAATTTCTTATTACAATTTATTAGGTATTCAACTAAATCTTTCATGTCAGTTTTCATTTGCTCAAGTGAATTATTTTTTAGAATGTCATTTGTACCAATAAAAATCATTAGGTTTTCAGATAAACTTGATGAATGTATTTTTACCTGCTCATATAATTGTTTAATCGTTTGACCCCCCACACAAAGTCCTATTGATGTTCTACCACCAGGGGTTTTAACTGTATCCATTTGCAAAATTTTGTTTGATAGTCTACAAAACTGACTATCGCCTATCAATTCAAAGTTGTTTATTTTTGGTCTTTCGTCAAAATTTAAGTTCCGAGTTATTTCCCCTGGAATTGTTGGTTGTCAATCTTGACCATTTTCAATTTCCCTAGGCCCATCAAAGTTTTCTGAATTGTTCCTATAGTTGTGTCTCCCCCGGTAATTTGGTCCACCCCTGTAATTTCCCCTACCTCGAAATGTTCTGAAACCCTCGGGTCTGTTGTATCCCCTATTATTTTCCCGATTCCTTTCAAAATGATTCCCATTAGTGTGATTGGCCCTACCATTGTTGGTATGAGAAAATTGTGTGGTATTTACTGCCCTGTTCTCATGATTTGGCCTATACTGTTGCCCTTGGGTACTGTCATGAAAGTTTTGTGTTGGCCTTCCTGTGTATGTTTTTTGTCTATTTCCATTTTCATGATTAGTGTTGTATGTATCCCTGAAACTTTCTTTTTTGAAAGGCTTTACATAACTGAGCTGATTTAATACTACTTCTAGTTCTTCCCTACCAGCAAGGGATTGTAGAATTGCCAGACTGGCACTTATGTGTGGCGGCAAATGTCGACAAATAAAGCCAACAAACGTAAGGTTATCCATCTGGTTGTCCAATTTCTTTGCTATGTCAAAATACCCAAGCACATAGTTTGCCAAATCGGTTTTACCTTCACAAAAATTCCCATTACCCATCAATTTGTTTTCAAAATCTTTTTGTTTAGTAATGCCCCAGAATCTCTTTTTGAAATCATTTTTAAATTGTTCAAAACTCTCCCATTTGTCAATGTTTCTCCGAGCCCACTCAGATGCTTCCCCCTTCAAGTATTTTACAATATACAAAAGTTTTGTTTCCCAGTGTTCTTGATTACTATTAGTGAATTTTTCAGCCAATTTCAAAAAATTCATAGGGTGAGTCCTATCATTACCCTCATCAAACTCGGTCAAATAGAGTTCCGCCATAATATTACAAGCCGGTTGTTGATTAAGACCGCTACCCTCCATTTTTACGCTTTTCACAGTGGTCTGAACTTTGTTCGACTCAACTAGTAGGTCTGATTCCTCTTTTAAATTTGATTTAGATTCTTCCCCGTTTAGGCCTACCTTAGTATTTTCACTCATCCCTACATAATCTTTTATGCTCAGTATCTCCGTTGCATGTGTATCGATTTTATTTACTATCTCATCAACCCGAGAACTAATCTGTGAAACCTCTTGATCGAATTTTTGATTGACTTTAGCAATTTTAGTTTCAACTTCTTCCCCCACAACTTTAATCTCTCCCTTCAATTCACTTTGAACGTTCTCAATTTTTGTGTTTAATTTTTGTTCAATTTGTGTCATGCCCGTTTGAACGTCATCCATTTTGCTATAAATATCGGTTTTTAGGTCATCCATCTTGTTATAAATATCAGTTTTTACCTCATCCATCTTGTTATTTAACCCATCAAATTTGTCATTGAGTTGTGTCATCAAAAACAACAATTGCTGATATGCATCAGTTCTATCTAGGCCTAGCATCGTTTCAACATTATTCGCATTAGCCAAAGAGCTGTCTGATCTAGGTCTATTAGCTAGTTCCGCAAGCGTCATCTCACTACTACTGTCCGAATTGTCAATATTCTCCAAGTTCTGATCCATCATTTTTAAATTTTGATTTAGCCTATTTCAAATTAGAAAACCCCTACACAATTATTAAGCTACACCACTTTTAGCTGCCCCACGTTGCTGGGTGCCATTTGTAACGGATACGTTACATTAAAATAAATAGTAAAAAGATAGGTTTTGTGAAAAATATATTAGCTTTAGACTCTTTGTCTTTACAGGGTCGTTTTACAATGGGTGCGGCGTAGGGCAGCTATGTGTGGTAAAATGAAAATAAAATTTTGATAGAAACAAATTTTAGATTTATTGAATAAAAACTAATACTAATGAAACATGATTTTGATGAAATGAAATTATGGCTATGCTTAAAATAACATCCTACAACACAAAATCCAATTAGCTTGAAATAATTAATTAGAAAATACCCCTACTCCCTAGCAGTTAAAATTTAGAGTCTGATTAGTTAAAAATGTTGATCAAAAAGGTTTAAATACTCTTAAACATATTCACCAAATCCCATGATGGCGACACGGCGGTCCTCACAGATAATTGAAAAATTTAAATTTGGATCACATTGAAAAAAGACTGATTAATAATTGAAAAATTTTGAAAACTGTTTCACAAGGTACTACATCATCAAGAGGTCGAGGAAGAAGAATCTCTCTTTCCCAAACTCCGCGTCAGTAGCGCAGAGAGGGAAAAGTGATACCCTTCAAAACGGAAATTTTCCGTTTTTCTGGTCGAAAAATGATCCGCTTTTACTTCTGGCTAACAACCCACTCGAATTCGGTGCGCAGAGAACGAGTTTGCGTTCCCGCGGGGTCGCTACCCTCCAATGAGAGTAATCGTTACGTTAGCCAATCGTGGCACGCGTTTTGCCGTGTTTAGCTTTGTTCTTTGATGTTGATGAGGAACTATCGAGTTTTATTAAATATGACCGCTTTACTATTCGAGATTTATGTTTGAGGTTACAAAACTGTCAGTGACGGACTATGTCACCATGCACAACTAACCTTCATAATAAATTGAAATTTGATTATTCTCAAATATGAGAATGATAACTTTAACTAAGCAATTAAATTGTCGGTTTGGATTCCTATTCATTTAGATTTATTATTAATAGAAAAATATTATTTATTGTATTATATTATTCTCGAATTTATTATTAATTGTAAAAGTTGATTTAGGTTACAGGCTAGGCCTATACCCGTTACATACGGCATATTATGGTCTAATGTACCCATATCTTATATTCATCTATTATATTGTGTTAATGGGTATTAAATTTTTTAGAGCTTACAAAATTTGTAGTTCGAATAATAGCAAATATGAATTTCAGAGAGCCTTGCCGACCAGCTTTCAAAAACGTGCAACTGTTGACTCAGAGTAGTATCAAACTTTTGAAAACAATATTATTCTCTATGTCAAAAAAATTCCCTGACAAGAGGCCGAGACATTCACTGGCAGACACCGAACACTTGACCTCGCAGTCTGGGCTGGGAATAAAATGATAGATTCCATACGAAATGCTTCCAAGAATGTTAAAAATTCGTCTACAAAACTTTTCTGAAAGTCAAATTTCTTTTATAATAGTGATGAAATTTTAGCTTACAATTAGAAGAACGTTTTAAAACTGACACTTTATGATTTTAAAAACTTGGTAAATGAATGTGGTGTGCAAATACCAAATTGTACATTTGAATGAGTTATCGTGGTGTCAGAGCCAGCACGTTTTAAATTTTGCTATATCATTTCAAGTAATACCGCCAGTAAAAAAGTTTAATTTGTAGAGGAATACTAAGAACTATACCATTAAATTTTGAAATTTGTTAACAAATAATACATACAAATAATGAGGCTACAACATGAATGTATTAAAATGTTCACAGCTAAATTAAAAACAACCCATTGAGTAAATTAATTGGTCTATAATTATTATCAATCGACCAGGTGACCCTTTATGACTAAACAAGAGATAAGTTTCAAGTGAGATAAGTTTTATGCATTTTTTGAAATCATCAGAGAAACGGTTACTACTTTACTCTGTCCCAAAATTACAAAAGCAGTTTTTCATAGATTACCATTCATATAATATTATAATTCAACTGTAAATTTAATCCTCGAATTTGGAAGCTCAGGGTAAATTTGAAAACTGAAGGTTCTTCATGAGCTTAATTAAAGAGTGATGTACTAAAGTTACCTAATTCATTATAGTCATTGTAAAGGTTTTTTCTCAGGGAGTATTTTAATACTGATCTCGTGTGCTAAAGTGGCATACGTTCAGACACTGAAGTGTCACAGTGTTCGTGTTAACAACTTGTTGTGTCGGCACCCTACAGTAGTAGCAAAATGTGGAGAGAGGCTCTTAATATTAGATGATAAACTCTGTGACGTCATCACCTTTGGGAGTGGCAGATTCAACATGCTAAATTGTTTTCTACAAAATATATTATGTCTGTACCCAAATCATTGTGATAGAATACTAACGCTTTCATCATCTGTTGATATAACTAAATTTGATGAATTATAAGGTTTTTAAGCAATATCATTCTTTAAAATATCTACCTAATTGTTATCCATTAAAATAAAGTAATGCATGAGTAGCTTTATTTATGAATTTCATATGTAACGTTAATATTATAAAATTTCATTTTATACTATGAGTTAAATTCAAATTCAAACTGATCATTATAACAAAACAGAAGTATCTAATACTATAATAACACGTTGGCCTAATGTATTTTTTAAAGAGCCAAATTGATAATATTTTTGTTTAAAATGTGACATTTAATAAATCATTCATCTGCCATCTATCATCGATATGATAGTAATCACTTAGAAACATGTCGTATAAACAACTTTTACATAATTTATTTTACAGTTAAGATTAATAATTTTGTTAATGTTGATTTATTCCTATTTTCCTCCACCTTCAATCAAATTGCTATCTTAAACCAACTTCGTTTAAAAAAAAATTATTATTTAAAACTAAATGTATTTTCTTTAAAAAAAGGTTTAGAGGTATTCCAAAAAAACTAACAATTCAGTTTTAATATTTTGCGAACAAAGTTCCCTCAACCAATGTAGTAGGGTGTGTTCACAACACTACATACTAACACGGTGTTTAACATTCCAGTTTTTTTTATAGTTCAAACAGGTTACAATCACACAATTCAAGTGTTTTTTTTAGAAAGCCTTAGAATACACACTTAGAACACGTATATCACTGCATTAAATCCACTGGAATAAGTTCGAATCAGCTCCATCAGCTACTATAAATGAATTAGATAAAACAATAAATTTACAAGTCACATGTACAAGGTATAGAGAACGACGTGAGCAGAATGGCTACGTCACCGCCCCTCCTCTCACTCAGCCATGTGACGTCACCGCTCACACAAAGCAGCGGTCCTGTTCAAGCTCGGAGAAAATGCTAAATAGCTCCCGTAAATTCTGTCAGAAGTGTGATTACACTAGGCATATTTCTGTAAAAACACCATAAAAACGACAATATAATACAGCACAATTTCTTTAACTGCAATTAAGCATCACTAATTACGTTTATTTTGCTATAAGTGTTCTTACTATTAGAACCAATTTTGGGTTACAAATGCAAAAAGGGAACATCTTCATTGTACTTCAGCAGGATTATGTCTCAATACTCTGGAAAAGCCACGCAGTGCAGTAATGGACCCTGAAGTGGAAATCCGTGTAGTAAGTAGTTCTTGATAAATGTCCTCTCGACGAGTCGAGATTACAACAGCGGCCAGAGTTAGATTAGAGCAGTATGGTCCTTTGTGCAATACTGGACGCTTAGCACGTAGTTCAAACAGTGTATTTCCATTATTATTAAGACACGTTCCAGGAAATTAATACTTAGATGTCCACTAGCAATCAGTAGAATTATTACTACGAGTATTTATCTAATTTTTGTTCAAATAAAATATTCAAATCTAATTATGTATGTATAGTATTTTAACATTTATTTACGTGACTGACGTTTATTAGCGTAATTGTGACATATATAGTATTGAAAAATAGTTATGGCTTCAAATTTTGAGATCTTACTATTTCGACCTCTACCAAACCGATCGTTGCTGACGTTTTATTCTTCCTCATGGTAAATTTCTTATTGGATATGAAAAAATAAAAGTACAATGCACATTGTACAATGCAATCTGGCTCTCGGCTCCTAGACAATAACCATAATTAAAGAATGTATGGAATGAAAACTAATAAGCGTCTTTGCGTCACGAGGCATTAGTCGGTTTAGCTCTCCGATAAGAGGTTGAACTTCGGGTACGTTGAGGCACACGCATGACAGTTAGTTCTGTTAGGTAAAATCTTTTTTTATAAAGACTTATATATTTTTCCTGGGTTTGATTATTGGTTTCACATAGGGGTAAGAGGAGTTGAGATGTGGTTTGGGGAGGTTAAACATGGGTAGCCTAAGTTTGTTTCATACACAAGCAGAGCTGTTTTTTATAACATTTAATTGTTTTGTCATAAACTTAAACAATGAGAAAGGTTAGTATGGTAAGCATAATGCAAGAGTCAGAATCAATAAGGATGTTAGTATTCGTTAATGCATATAATATGTAACGTGTGACCCGAAAGGCTGGAAAAAGGTCACTTCTGCCTTTCGTTTTTGTTTTTCTGCACGGTAGTTCAAGAAAGAAGCGAATATTGGACTTTAAATTATTTATGAAGCTCTATTTCTAAATCGGAAATATAAGTCTCGATAATGGTGCATGCTATACCATCAGAGTTGGTTGAGTATTAGCGAACATCTTTCCTTGGTTTTGAAGGTAAACACGACAAAATAGCAAAATAAATTTTTAAGTAAACAAAGTAAAAATACATTAGATTTTAACTCGTGAAATAGTAACACAACACTCAATTGGTGGGAAATGGAAGTTATTACTGTTTTTATGCTAAAGGAAACAAACTATCAATACTAAAATTGAACACGTTAGCTGGGTGTTTCATACAAAATCGACATAAAGTAATTAATCTTATAGTAATAAGTACGAAAAATGTCTACGAACTATATGAGAACCATAGAGTAACATAAAGCATAATTATGTTAATATTTTACAGTGACTGTATTAAATTATTGCTAATTTTCAGTATTCAAATGAGGTTCAGTAGTAGAGAGAACTTGACAGCCCTAATTCCGCCTCTTTAATAAAAGGAATTTTTCATTTCATAGCAACAATCCATCCCCTGAGTATATTTCGAGCAAAAACAAAAATTGTATTTAGAGACAGTGTATACCATGACATGCTTTACGACGTGTTCTGTATTATCCTTTAACTACGTTTCTGTTGGTAAATATTTATAATAGCTCAACTACATATTCTGAAGTTCAATATTTATTATAGTTTAACCACGTATGATTGGTAGAAACCAATAAGGGTTCAATAAAGTGCTATGTACATAAATATATATTATATTTTAACTATATAATCTGTAGGTAAAGTTGTATTAAATGGTGGATACTCTTCTTGACTACCCAGACTATGCTTGCAGGTACATGTCTTGTATCCCAGTGGAGGTGTTAAGACAACTAAACTCCTTAATTACCACTAAAACCGAATTAAAAGACTAGGAACCAATCATAGATAAATCCGAAATTAATGGCCAACCAGTATACTGAACAAAAGTATTTTAAGAATATGTTCAAAAAGATTAATCTATTTTCTGTGTAAAACATAAGGTTTCTACACTACAATTCAATGATGCTTGAAGTGTATGTTTCAATGATGTCACCTATATATGTTTGAAGTATTTCCTATCGAAGATGAAATTTGAAATAGCTGTGTATTCAGGACACGTTTCTTGAGAGTCGAGTTCCTGAGCCGAAGCCATGTTATACATATCAACCCTGAATCGTACATCTGTTATACAATAGATGCAGTGATTTTATACAAGACTTATATTAACTTACTGTAGTATATATCTTAGAGTAGGCTCATGACCAACGTCGGTGGACCCGCAGAGACTAAGCGCCCGAGTCCTCATGTCCGTGACGAACTCGGTTATCCTCTACGGTTGCGAGATATGGGCGGATGCCTTGCGGCAGAAGCGTTTACAGGGAGAAGGTCGTGGCGGTGCAGAGGAGAGGAGCTCTCCGGATTTCATCTGCCTATCGTACCGTTTCGGAGCCGGCCGTCCTTGTGATTGCGGGGGTAATTCCCATCGATCTTCTTGCTCTTGAGTGGAAGCGTGTATACGATGGGAATGGCACTGTCAGCCGTGCTACTGCCCGTTCGCACACAATGGATGAGTGGCAAACATGATGGGAGACGGAGAGTCGAGGACGTTGGTCTTATAGGCTCATAGGTGATCTGAGGGGATGGACCGAAAGAGAGCATGGAGAGGTAGACTTCTACCTTACCCAGCTTCTCACTGGGCACGGTTGTTTCGGCTTCTACCTTAACAGAATGGGGAAGATCCCGAGTCCGGAATGCCAGTACGGGGATTCGGATGCGGACGATGCCCTGCACACCTTCTTCAAATGTAGAAGGTGGGAAAACGGAGAGAAGGGAGCTGGAGGCAGCTATCGGGCATGTTTCGCCGGAGACTCTTATAGAAGAGATGTTGTGCAGTCCCGAATCGTGGAACGCTGTCGCTGCGTTCTGCAAGAGGGTGCTAAGGCAAAAAAGAAGAGAGCAGCTATAAAGCACAAGAATAGCTCATGCTGGTGGATTTTAGAATGAAGTAATGCCCATTGGGCGAACGATGGCACACTCTTGAAGTAGTTGCAGAGATGCGTTCCCGAGAGGGTTTCCAATGCCTGGACCGGTAGGTTTTTAGTGGGTGAGAGTCCCACACACCAGGGCGAACACCTGTCCCTGACGGTGCATAATGCATTTTCCTATCGTAAAAAAAAAAAATTATATATCTTAGTAAAACGTGAGGGTGAATCCCACTAGTAACTATGGAGCAGAAATTTTCATTGTAGATTCAAGATTAAATATTTCACATACAAACATTTTAGAATTACTATTAGCGAAAATTATTACTTAGGATAGTAGATAAGTTTAAATTCTCTCCGTCTGTTTATCTATCTCAGAAAGAACAAATCTATCGACATGAAGTTTTGCTTAAACCTTAATTTCTATGTAAACAAGATGGAGCGTGTTAATCCATCTGATTTCCTTAACAAACATTCCTAAATTGATCTAAGGAAATAATTATTATTAAATCGACATAAAACTGCACAGTAAATTAACTTGTACACACATTCTGTAGAAATGTATATCATTGTAAAACATAATATGCAACTAAAGCTGGGAGAATACTGTTAAATGATATGTGGTGTGACGTACTACTAAAAAGTTTATAAAAACATCAATTAAATAAAGCAGTTTTATACTTGTTATTCAGTATTTTTGACAACTTAAAATTGGGGTAGTTGAATAATCGACTTAGTAATTATTTTATAGTGAAATACATCTTTACACATTTTTCATAAAACTAACATATAAACAGATTAATATATTTCTTACAAGCATTTAGGGAGAATCTCCCTGGTTTTTTATTACCATTACATTTAATAAAAAATACTTATCCTCAGTACTACATATATTATTTTCCTTCCAAATTATCTTTATTTCACAGACATTATTGAATTTTAAAAGGGCGGTATCCCAATGAACGTAAGAAACAAACTCTGTTTAACGTAAAATACTCTGGAAAAGTGTGTCTGCCAAATTGACTTTGTCATCAAAGGCTTACAGGGACGGTAGAGTGTTGGGATTTTAGTCTTTTCATTAATTAATCTTACTTTGAACTTCTTGCAGCTTTCCGGGTAATCAGCTTTGTTTCATCTCTGAACAATGTTACACCTAAACTTGTATTGTACTTGACAGGCTTTTAAAATTTTAAACAGAACAGTAAGTAATTCATTTATTACTTGAAGATCGAGATATATCAGCAAAACATGTGTAACCAATTGTAACATTAAATTGTTTGCTCATATCTGAAGGTATCAGACTTTAAATAGATTTATATATTAAATTTTAAACAAATCATTAATATTATGTATAATAAGAACATTCTAATGCACTTTTACCGAATATACAGCAATAATCAATACATAGAATAAATTTGACAAACGAGGAAGTGGATTACATGTTCCAGCCAATATGACAGTTAATAATTACTGCTGTGAATGTTATGCCTTCTGTAGGGAAAACGCATTCAATGTAGAGAAATAATAATAAAATTATTGATTTTTTTCACAATTCAATAAAGCAGATTTATTGCATACACATAAAGATCCTAATTCTAATATCATACTGTATAAAATACATCATAATAAATTATATATAAAATACAATTTTGTATTAATTCAAGTACATACACGCATTACACAAGGTTCTTACGTCCCTATAATTACGATTTCCGATGATAGAAGCTTCAAATTATAATACTGTGATTTATTTTAGTTATCTTGTAAATAAAGAACTATGATATTTCAGTCACTCCGGGCATTTTCCGAGTAGAGGCACTCTTTCTTAAAACCAAGGAAGGAATGCTTTGGTACCAAAGAAAATATTAATAATTAAAAATTACAAAGATTAGGGCTCCAAAGTAATCTGCAGCAAACCAAAAAAATTGGAGCTTTGAAAAAATGAAATTAAAAACAGTATAAAATCGATACATTCTACTTCCGTAACACTGCTTAAATTATGACACTAACGTTTTGAAGGTAACAATGATTTATCGTGACAAATATTATAGTTCGACTTGGAATTTACGTAAACACATAAATATATTACAAATAAATACATCATAAATACTAATACATAAACATATATATATATATGTGTATTTTAATAACCTCTACAATCATACAATCACCTACCACAAGGTGTCAAATCTAAGGATTTGAAAATTGAACATCCAATTTATTTTCCTTTTTCCTTTAAAACTTTATACCCCCTGAGTACTTCAAAGATACAGCACAATAGCTCGAGGCTTTTTCCTAAATATTATAGAAAACATTGATAAATCAAAGCCTCCAAAAAGAAAGCTTTTGGAGACTTTGGTTTCGTGTTTAAAATAGGATATTATCGATAAATACGCATATGACAACAAATAAGATATTGAAAGTGAATAAGTTTAACATTGTTCTTATTTAAATAAAAAGAAGATTCAGGGCAGTATAGCTGCGTCTTAAATATCAGTAACGCTATCTCAGTTTTATATAATTTTCTGCAAACTATACTAGAGCATATATTTGTCACATGGCATAATCCAAAGGATTTCCCATGAGCATTACGCTCATACATTTTAAAACTAGTAGCTTTAGAGGTTTAACAGGATGTATAAGCATTTTATCGTTACGGCGTTACTATTCAAACTGCTGGAAGCTTTATTTTATGTTTATGTCTGACATAAAGTGGCCATATTTCATACTACACGTATGAGTGGTGCCACATGAGTGACATCGGTCCATGGTGGTCGGATTACTTGAATTTACTCCTAAACTTTCGAGTTATTATTTACAAAAAATATAATACACATTACATCAAACTATGAAGTACTAGGAATTGAGTATAAAACATACATTATAGCTTTTATTTAAAAACGTTACAAGATTATTAATAATTCGTTCCTAATGATACGTAGGAAATACGAATGGTTGTTACCATCGAGCTAACTCTATGCTTTCAAGACTATACATGTAAACTGAAAGCATATAATCTCCAATTTAAATACAAGGCTGATTTCTCGGAACAATTTGATTACATTTAACACGATCAT
This sequence comes from Homalodisca vitripennis, assembly GCF_021130785.1. Taxonomy (NCBI): domain Eukaryota; kingdom Metazoa; phylum Arthropoda; class Insecta; order Hemiptera; family Cicadellidae; genus Homalodisca; species Homalodisca vitripennis. The sequence continues at coordinate 25,747 of NW_025777256.1, forward strand.
TCCATTGAAACCAAAATGATATTTTATACGTTTAGAAACCCAGTGGAGAGTAGTATGCAGGGATTATTGAAAATAAAATAGGCCTATTTGTTAATAATTAAAGATTAAAGGATTACAAATACTATTAAAGATCCTAAGACAGTCCATGTAAAAAAACAGTATTATCGGTCTAGTATTTTCCATCCTTACGTAACACATACTCGTACAGACAGACTCACACCAATAGATTTTTATTTATTATTATAGAAGGATAGTATGATTTGTGCTACTTATCATGAATTAAAAATATTAACGATCATAATAGAAAAACTTTTTCATAAAATAGTCTGTCCTCTCTATCAGGGTAGAAAATACTAAACATGGATTTACGCAGCGGGAAATAACACTTAAAGGGCTCAGAGTGATGCTAGAATAAGATAATTTATCTACATATGTAGTGAAAATTATCATCAAAGACTTCATCATTGATTAAAATTCAAATAAATGTTTGTATACTTGGATTTAATACCTCTTATTAAGAAAATAATAGACAATAAAAGAATATTGTTTCATGGGCGGTTTTTGATTCTGAAATGACGGCACAGTTATCTGAGTTTGTGATTAACCGTAGCTTTCAGCCTAGCGTTAGATAAGCTAATCACTCGAACGGGTTACAAAGTTGTACTCGTATTCGTGCCTGACTGTCTGCCTACCTGCAAGATATATGGAGAACAAACTTTCATATACTCTTTTTGCGTGAAGTTTCTTTTCTATTTAGGAAAAGTCAAGTTTGATGATGATGCACGTCACTGTACAAACTTTTGTGTTATAATTGTGGGTAATCATGGTTAAAACCGAGGAAATAATAAAAAATATTAATAATTTAATAAAAAAACGTAATCCAACTGCGTATATGATAACTTTATTCGATGTTATGTACCATAACGGGTAGCCTTAAATTTTCATGATATCTTGAGATATATTAAATGGAATCGTTCAATTAAATTCTACTTCCATTACAAGTTCTTTTTACTTAGTTTGTAGATAGGCTAAAATGATTACGATGATGTTAACTTTGGGATTTCCTTCAGCCTCATTGATGCCAATCACTCAGTAATAACTCAGTAACTCAAAATATCTTATTCATCTGCTTGGAGTTCATAACATTTCTTTTCTGTATGATTGTCAGCACGATATCTCGATATTAAAATTAGCTATACATTTAAAATATTTCTTGACCTAATTAAACCAACTACTGATTATTATTTAGGCCATAGATGCAAAGGGCTGTAGAACACTCAATGAGTTATGTTTACTATTAAAAACTTTTTAAGATCTATTGAAAAAAGGTTTAGTATGATATAATTAGTAAAGATTTTGCTAAATTTAAAGCCGTTTTATCGTATACACAGTTATCCACCTTAAACAAAACATATAAAACAAGAAATATTTTTTAATTATGTAAGGAGGAGATAAAAATAGGTTTAATTAAATAACATAAATAAAACCTGTATACCTATTTCAATCTCTTGTTCAAGCACCATATGCTTTTAGCTGAAGTAAATGGTTCACTACTCTGGAACTAATGGAGCATCTACATTAGCATTAATCACAGCATACGCTCTGTTGTTTGTGGCCGAATAGAGTAGTAAAAGAGATAACATTATTAATATTGTGGCAGAACTATACAGTTTTAAATTCCGTGAATCAGTCCGATTTCGGTTCATGTTTATGTAGCCTTCTGATATATTTTTCATACAGTTCTTAATATTATTCACTTTTGGATTTGTACAATCTAACTGTTTTCATGAACTCTAAACACTAAAATCGTATTTTTAAAAAGATTTAGGCTACCTAACAAACTCTTTAGTACATTCGTATGCTTCGTTATATAGAAATAGGAAAGGTTTATTTATAAATTAGAACATATAATTAGCCTTCATATGTAAGCACTATGTATGAGATATCGGAAAGAAAGATTTACCCTCTAAAGGATAATTGTCAACGAGTTTATAAAACTATAAGTTATATTTTTCATCTAACATCTAACATGCTTGCCGCTATGAAGAAGATGGACTTGAACCGACTCCGAAAAGCAGAAAAGGCCATGACTGACCTTGAAAAAAAATCCGACAAAGAAGGACATTAGGCAAAAGAAGACTGGAAGACATTTACCAGGAGTCAGAAGACCCAGAGAACCCATCTTATGGTGCAGGATTACACTAAAGGTAATATAACTTATATTTTGGTGTTAATTTTTACATTTTTGCAGTTTGCCGCAAAATAGCATTTTTGTACATTTGATGTGATATATCTCAAGAACGGTTATAGGTAGGATAGCCAAATTTTTACTGTAGCTGCATTACTATAAACAATAGTTCCTCCTAAAGTTTCAAAATATTCCAATTATAAATAAAAATTTAGCAAAAGGAAAAATATAAAAAATAATTTCACAAAAATCATATTTTTTTAAAATATCACCAATTTTTTTTACTTTTTACCAATAATAACAATAATTTACGCGGAACTAACTAAAGAGCTGTTCTTTCAAACAAATAAAAATTTAGGTTTCTAGGTTACTTACTTCCAGAGATATGTAACATAAAGTTAACATTATCGTTAAATGGAATTTAGACTCCCCTTAAAAAACTAGTAACAATATAAAAGTTCTAGTTCAGTTAAATGCCAAAAGTATTGTTCTATGAACCTGAATATTTTAAATAAATATCAGGATTGTAACACTTTGTAGTTTTTTTTGTAATATCACTTAAAATTATAATCCATCTATAAAATCTAAGGGCAACTGCATCAGTTTGGTTTTTTACCACCAATGCGAATCCGGACTCGATGGTTCCTCCGCCATCCGATAGGAAGCGCTAATAACAACAATGGCGACACGCAAACAGTAGGCTTCCTTTGTTCTGCAGTTTGAAAAAACCGAATCGGTAGTGTTGTTGTTATACTATTCTATTTTATACATTGTTGTTAATTCTATTGTACGTTGGTCTATTTCATAATATATTGTTGATTTTTATATGATATTAGTGTATAACTAAACTTTCTTGTTGTGATTGACAGTTATTGGGACTTGGAATCGATCATTGTTATATTGTGTTGTGTTCTGCCATTGCTAGCTCTGTATTATTTTATACTAGTTGTACTCTTTACTGCACTGTATACATTGTACTGCCATCTTATTGCATACTGTATGTAAATTGGCTGCTTGCCGTTAATAATAAATAAATAAATAAATAAATAAACTGTGTAACATGCGTCCCGTATAAGTTTAAGGAATCCTCCAAGTGATAATAACATCCGTTATCGTAGTTTAAAGATAACAGCTGCATTTCAAAAGAAAAGAGTACGGGACTACCATAGAGTATACGGTTAGCGAAGAGTGATGTGTGAGAATTTCACGCGTAGCTCACAGAAACCAATTTGTAAGGCTAGTCGTGAATTAGCAATTTGAATCACAAATGATTTTTAAAGTTTTATGGAAACGCTTACAGCTAAGTTCTTTGCGTTTGCAGTTTCCTATATCTAGGAGGAAAGTTTATGGGACTTCCCTTTTTGGAGATGGAACTATAACTGGTATTTTTTATCGTGATGCTCTAGAACTAAGGCTGTTTCCTCAAATGGAGAACGATGGATCACATGACTTCATTTGATAGCAAGATGGTGCACCGCCTCACTGGAATAACTCAGGACACGATTGGTTGAACTTAACTGTACCCAACCGCTGGATTAGCCTTGAAAACATGTGATTTTTGGGGATTCATTTATTTGTATGTGCCTCCACTACCAGCAAACCCACCCGAGTATGGATTGAAAACAGCTGTTGCAACAATCACTCTACACACTTTGATCAAAGTTTGGGAAGAAAATGTACTATCGAACTGATGTGAGACGGGTACGAATGGAGCTCACATTGAACACTTGCAAGCTTGTAGGTATATTCGAGTTTTTCCTCAATTTCATGCGTTAAATATAATTTTAGTTTTATAAAATAAATACCACAAAACTTTAATCTCCTATGTTGAGTTATAGACACCCTGGTGTATTTTAAATAACATTCACATGTATTTTTGAATACAATTAAACATTTTTTATCATTCTTTTACTTCATAAATTATAATTACTTTCAATAGCCTTACTATAAAGTAAAACCAGGGTATTATTTAATTTAAAGTTTGGTATTGCCTTGATATATTTGATGGACCCAATTCTACTTTGTGGTGTGTAAACTGCCGTTTTATGACAGACTATCTCCAGTACTCCGACTCATGTAATAAATTCGTAACACACTATTTAGATCTTTATTAAATTTGCCTATAAAACTTTCATCTCCATTAAATATACTTATTCGACATCTACCTTCATCAATATTCTCAAAAACATCTCACATTCTTGTAATAAGTCACTGGCACAGGCATTACTGGCAAATTAAAACACAAAACACTTACTTCATCTTTAGCATAATATTGTAGCACAAGTACGGAAACATTAAACCCCTTCTCTAAATGTAAGCGAGGGTTTGGAGCGTCTCTGAAACAAACGGGAAGCAGTTAGCTCTCGGAATATCGACGTACGCCCATTGTCTCGTCAAGAGCTCCTCTGCTCAAGCTTGAGGGTTTGCTCACTAAATATGGACGTTTAACTGCGCGTAACATTCAGTGTACTAGTAGACTTACTATCTTCATAGGTTGCTAGAGGATTCATTGGTCTTAAAACTGAAATTGCTATAAAATCAATGCAATCAAATTCATAATGGAATAATAGTAATATGAATTTAAAATTAAGCTTAATAGTATAAAGACAGTTTTATTTTCTCTTCTAACACCTAATGGCGTTTTTAAACCCATAATGGATTTATAAAACTCTTAGTTATTGAATTTGTTCACGCCTTTAAATATCCATTTGGATGATGGTCTAAATGATATATGTAATATTTTTGAGGAATTTTCATCGTAGACAATGGTGTTGTTTACTACGGACAAAATGTTATTAGTATGATGATATTATGAATGGCCATCTCATTAAAATAATTGGCCATTCATTTTGTTGTGTACTAAAGCAAAAGAAAAAATGCACAGTATTAGAACTATTACGAGTTTACTTTCAATCTGATAACGACAAATGACGTTTGTTGGATCAAATTTTGGTCCAACTGAACTCAGTACTCATTCATTAGTCTGTGGAGTCATTAAAAATCAGTGCAGTGTCCACCCAGTTTTCTAAAATTTTCAAGGAAAATCTCTGGAACATTTCATTATTACTGCTAAAAGATTATCATATATTTATTAATTACTATTAGAAGTTTCGTTTGTATAAGTGACAAAGTAACCCCTATTAAGCCTGTCATTGCTATTCCAGAGAACACTAGGTAGCTATGGCGATATAGTGAATTAACCATGGAGAGGTCTCATTGACTTATTTTTTATGAGTATAAGGAAAAATGCAAAATAGTAATATTTTAAAGATTCTAACGATCTCCCGAACACCCGTCAGATAGGTAAGGTACAAATATACAATCCGAAACAATACATATACCTGATAAATCCTTGTTCACAGATAAGTGAAATTCAATACGACTGATTCCGCAGTAACTTAATAAATCGAAACTTAAGAAATAATAAATAACTTCAATTCATTTTAACAAATAATCATTATTAAGTGTTTAGTTATCTAAATCAAATATTATATTTTATCACATTACGTACTGAGCATAACAATCTGAAGTTAGTCATAAATAGCAAAAAGAATATGTGAATATGGTGTAATTTTAGTTTCTAGAATTATTATAGAAAGTATTTAAGTATTAATATGGTTTGGCTAATAAGTTTCTTTCCAATCTCTACGCCAACACGTGAGTAAGATTCGAAGTTGAGATTCTGGTTGTATGATTGCCATAGGTTGGCAGACTCCATTCTAGTAGAAAGACAATCCACTAAATTTCATAGAATACACCTTGATCAAAAGTTGACATGGAATGCTTACATCGACTCATTTTGCATCAAATTAGCCTCAAGAATTAATGTTATGAGGTCTTTAGGCAAAAGCTGTCGTGACCTGGTACTGATAACGGTATATTTATCCATATCATACGTCCTATGGATTGTGGTCTAGTGCAAACAATCAATTTTTGAGCGTTCAAACTTCAAAAGAAAGCGAGTGGAATCATTGCTAACATGAATTTGAGAGAATCGTGCCGACCGCCTTCAACTAACAACTGTTGACTCTACCCTGTCTATACATCCTTGAGAGAATTTCATTCTGTATGACCAAATATACCCTGATCAGCGGCCGTGACGTGCATGGATATGAGACCAGAGGCACAGACAACTAGCGTTCTGGAAAACAAAAGGGTGGTGGCCTTCGCAAGCATGTGTTCATTTTATAAACAATTTGCCAGCTTCCATTAGAAATGCCGCAACACCTAAGCCTTTAAAAACCCGTCTTAAACGCTTTTTAGCGTCAATGGCATTTTATAATATCGACGTGTCTTTGGCCTGTAACTGAGAGATCACCCATTTTGAAAACACCCTGGCGTCGAAGATGATGTAATAAATTGGCGAATGACTGGAGGGATTGACTGCAAAATGTTTGTGTGTGAATGTGACATTGAAATATGATTGCAAAACTTTGTATTAAATAACTGACTTTTACCATATAATGGATATTTTATACGCTAACAAAAAATGTTAATTTTAATTTATTAATAGCCTTAACTAAAATAATTGTATCATCCATAGCATGTGGGCTACATTAATATAGAATGTAATTAACATTTTAATACTTTAAATTGATTTAATTAAACACTATATTTATTGGTCTGCGATTGGAATATATAATAACTTACAGTATATCCTATGTCCAGACGACAATACAAATGTAACACTGTATTTTCCATACATTGAAGTATGTGACGTCTTCGAGCCATCCTGCAATGAAGGACAGACATTATCTATTACACATTGATTATATCCCTCATATTAACAATGGTGAAACTCGCTCTGACAGTTGAATAGATATGGTGTCGTAAGGTACCAGGCTGCATTGTTGTTCCAATCGATAAAGTCGAAGCTCGGATACGCCCGCAACAGTTGTCTAATACAAGCAACCATTGCCTAAACCTAAACCTTAACACTTTATGGAAGATATAAATTATTATAATAAGAAAAGTATAGAGGGATAAATAAGCTCTCTCGAATGTAGTAATTAAAATTGATATTTGCTGACTGGGTATTCCAGAAACACGAGAAGTTTCAATGTTTTCTAGCCTTATAGTTGCCCGTTAGGAGTGTTCCTTGTTTCCCAGGTCACCCATTCAATATAAAATCTAGAACTGCCCTTCCGGGACTCATAACCGAAAGCGTAACGGGACAACCTTCATATTTGTTATGTAAGAAAGTGTAAAGGAAAAAGAAGAGAGCCCTAGAAAGACTCTCGGAGATCTCCTCTATCTTTTACATCTAGAATTAATTGACTTGTACCAGGGTTCTGCCTATAAAACATGGAGATGAAACAGAGAGAAACTCAAGAAAGGCAATGAGACATTTCGTAAGATGGAGATGAAAATTAGATTGAATATCCATTAAACTGGTATTCAATATTTTAAAGTAAAGTAAAAGTCCGTCACAAATCTGGAAAAGTGGGTTTTACAGGGTGTCAATCCTTCTTAAAGTGAATGTACACAGCTTGCAAAGTATGTATTTCTTGGTATAAAAATATATAATATTCTAAATTAGATTTGTAATTATTTATTACTGTAAAGAGTGTTAACAAGTAGTCCTGTACGAACTAAGAGTAGAGTGTACCTGTATATTACGTGATGCAATGTTCACTGAAGTGGTTATTTAGGGTTTACTCATTGATTAAACTAGAGAGTATAAGACGTTATAAATATTATCGTTATCATCCGGGAAACCTATCCTATTCCTATCGATAGGAAATAAAATATGATAATTAGTACTAAGTGATAGTTTGAGATGTGATGGTTCACCGAGTGAAAGACCTTTAGTTTAAATTTTTTTAAGATTTCTTATAAAAACATCTTCGTGTAATACAATTTAATTTCTCCGCTGGTTTTGCCTTTAACACTGCAATATTTGCTTTATGTCAGAATATAGTAGTAATTAATCATATAATATCTACAAATGTTAGTGGATGGTGGAGATATGTAGTTCTTTCTATTTGTTATTATCATTAATAATTTTAGTATTAAACCAAATTTTTGGTTAATGCAATAACATAGTTACTTTTAAACTAACAAAATAACTTTAAAACGCATGCTGTGTCAGTTCTGTAGTTTTATTGAACAGTTCACCAGTCTGGCCGTGTGCTCCCATTTATCTAGTAGACGCTTAGATGAAAAGTAAAAAAACTTAAGGATACTAAAATAAAATAACAATTTCCAAATTGAATGATAACCAAGGTACAGAATTGTAGTAATGTGGTGTAATATTTAACGTTTTAGGGTGTACAGTAAGTATTGGATAATTACAATAAAAAGATAGATACGTTGATAAAATACTAATACAGTTTAGTAATTAAAGCTGAAATACAACAAGTTGCAAAAAAGTAAATAAATAGGTCCAGTAGAAGATATCACAGTGGTAGCAATAAATTCAATTGGCAGATAGCTATTGAGCAGTTAGTTCGTGTTCTAACTGTCACTGCCCTCTCTTGTACGTGACCGAGTCACGTTTGTGGTAGCCATTACTACATTAGGTAAATCCTACGTATTTTGATCAGAAACTATCTGTTCATTTATTTCACAACTAAATGAATTTTCTTTTTTTTTTAATATTCTTTATAACTAAATTACATGCCATTGGTATGCCATAGTTACTCCTTAGTATTCGTTTGATGTTTGAAACTAAATAAATAATTTTTATCTATAATGTAGATTTGCCTTGCAATGTCACTGACTGAACTTACACAGCCGCTAAACGTAATCGTACAGTTCTACTCCTGAACACTTTACTTCTGAGGTTTCAAACTGGCCTAATAGTTTTTATCTATAATGTAGATTTGCCTTGCAATGTCACTGACTGAACTTACACAGCCGCTAAACATAATCGTACAGTTCTACTCCTGAACACTCTACTTCTGAGGTTTCAAACTGGCCTAATAGTTTTTATCTATAATGTAGATTCGCCTTGCAATGTCACTGACTGAACTTACATAGCCGCTAAACATAATCGTACAGTTCTACTCCTGAACACTCTACTTCTGAGGTTTCAAACTGGCCTAATAGTTTTTCTAATAAAAATACTTCCTTTTAAATAGACCATTATTGTGACTCTACAGAGGCAGTAAAGTAAAAAGTGTCGCTACTACAGAAATTTACAACCACGAAAATTGGCCATGACGAACTTTACCACGAACCTAATTAAAATAACCCCGAACTAATCGGCTATAAACCGAGACATTCATTGATTAAATAAAATCTGCTTCACCAAGAGAGTTAAACACATGCAACTTCCTTGCAGGCTAAATAAAAAAAAATGGAAAGATAATCAATGACCTACTTTTATCTCTTACTGTAGAATACGTGAGTATTAATATTTAGAGTTTTTCAGTTCAATTACTAATAATAAAAGCAAAATTTATGCTTACGGACAGTACTCATGGCATTACTATTATACCTACCATAATTATTATATTTTATTGAATAATGTGTACAACAACAAAAAGATAGAAATAAATTTCAATGTACGTAATATTAAATTCTTATTAATCTACTGTAGAATACTTGTGTTAAAAAAACTTTGATATTTGGATATATCTATCTAAAGTTTGTTAGGTTTATGTTAGATTGCACAAACTATACATTATAAAATACCATTTAAAGTAATAAAAAAACTTTGATATTTGGATATATCTATCTAAAGTCTGTTAGGTTTATGTTAGATTGCACAAACTATACATTATAAAATGCCATTTAAAGTAATAAAAAAAACTTTGATATTTGGATATATCTATCTAAAGTCTGTTAGGTTTATGTTATATTCTACAAACTATACATTATAAAATGCCATTTAAAGTAATAAAAAAATAATCCATCAATTATGCGTTTTCCTGATGCAAGTCGCATAAATGACGCTTATTAAAACATTATTTCAATGAAAGAAGATCATATCGAATGTAAAAACAACTATATCACCCATAGCTACAATAATTATAATCAGTAAAAAACGACTGGGACATAACAGTGTTTTACGTTAAGGACATTACGTAGAAAGTAAAGAGTAAAAATGTAAATGTTTGAATGTTTAATAGCTCAGCTGGTGGCGGCTTCCCTCAGGTTTATAGTCGCCATAAAGTGGAAACCCCCTATACAACTACTCAGCTGACATAACTGCTACTTTTTCAGAGGTATAACTCTACCGTGGTAAGTCTTTTGTAACAAACGTACTGGTAATCGTAAAAAGGTAAACTGAGGAGGCAATTAAATTTATAAATAAAATATAGTTTTTCCCTGCCTTTCCCAGTTTCTTCAATAAAATAATAATTACGTATTTATTTCCTCATAAAAGAATGATACTGCAGACATATCATTAAAATTCAAACGTCTCCATGTATACCTGACAAATATATTAGTACGAAAAATTAAACATTTAACTTACACATACTGGTATTGAAATAAAATAATTTTTTTGATTCTATAATAATGTATAACTTTGTTTAAATTAGTTACAGTAAAGCTATAAATAGTATATTTATGAAAATATTTAACCTTAGCCTATTTCTACCAACTTTATGTCCTAAACATAGAGGTAATAACTTTCCAGCTGTAACATTTGTAGTAACACCCTCACTGCTGGAGTACTAAGTGATATTAGCAGCACCCCCACTGCTAGTGTGTACTGATAATGGGCAGCAGCCTTACACCCTCACTGCTGGAGTACTGTGATATTAGCAGCACCCCCACTGCTAGTGTGTACTGATAATGGGCAGCAGCCTTACACCCTCACTGCTGGAGTACTAAGTGATATTAGCAGCACCCCCACTGCTAGTGTGTACTGATACTGGGCAGCAGCCAGCACACTCACTGCTGGAGTACTAAGTGATATTAGCAGCACCCCCACTGCTAGTGTGTACTGAGACTGGGCAGCAGCCTTACACACTCACTGCTGGAGTACTAAGTGATATTAGCAGCATCCCCACTGCTAGTGTGTACTGATACTGGGCAGCAGCCTTACACCCTCACTGCTGGAGTACTAAGTGATATTAGCAGCACCCCCACTGCTAGTGTGTACTGATACTGGGCAGCAGCCATGCACACTCACTGCTGGAGTACTAAGTGATATTAGCAGCACCCCCACTGCTAGTGTGTACTGATACTGGGCAGCAGCCTTACACACTCACTGCTGAAGTACTAAGTGATATTATCAGCACCCCCACTGCTAGTTTGCACTGATAAGGGGCAGCAGCCTTACACCCTCACTGCTGGAATACTAAGTGATATTAGCAACACCGCCACTGCTAGTGCGTACTGATACTGGGCGGCAGCCTTGCACACTCACTGCTGGAGTAATAAGTGATATTAGCAGCACCCTCACTGCAGGAGTAATAAGTAAGATTGAGTAGCACCCTTACTCACTCATTCCTGACATGTCCTTGTCACGTGTGTACCCGAGCAGATAACTATCCCGATATCAGCACTTACGCTCCGACATGTCCATCTAAACGCTGCAGTAATCTGCATATGTAAATTTTGGTGTCAATGTGTGCTGTATGTATATTCCATTATTTGTGTTGCAAATACTGATATTTAAATTTTTGTCGTTAAATATAGAATGTAAGGTGTTAGTACTCTATTTCAGTAACCATAAACTTTTTCCATATGTACATATGTTACGTATTCTACTATTGATTTCACTGTTTAGTAATTCTTTCTTATTACTCAGGAAAGGGAACGTGTAATCCATTTACTTAGTCTTTGATTACAAAAGTTATTATTTAGCATTTTTATATTATTACGTCCTGCAACAAATGTTTCACTCTTCTAAAGTAAGGCAAAATAACTATTCATTCAAGACATACTAATCACATATTTTTATTCTAAAATGCAAGATTCAATTTTATATCTACTTAATTATCCTAAGCAGAACTATTAAGGTCAAATCATAACAGTTCACTTCCTCTCTTAGTTTTGTAAAGTGAATAGTAATTAACTTAGTAAGTTAAGTGACCACAATTTTCGTTTATTTTAAGAAATGAATTTTAAAATGTATAATTAAAAATAAAACTATTTAAGTGTCTACAACATACATAATTTATTTTTATTTTCTTTCCGTTTAAGAGATAAAAAGCATTTGTATATTTTGAGTAGAATGAATTATTTATTTTAAGAATAATGGTAATTTTTTTATTTTGTACTACAAAAGTAATAAAGATTTGACTAACACTGAGTTTTTTCATCATATAAATACGAAATTAATCATTTCAGAATTTGAATGATCGCCACAACTATCATTCATATATGAATATTTCGCTCACTATTTTTTTATTAATTATATTCAATTTTAATCTGCATAAAAGTTTTCGGTCTCATTTTGCTATAAATAATCAAGTCGCTTATGAAAGTAATTTAATGATAGGTTTGATGACAAAAGCCACTGACTTATAAAATCCTTTATCCTTTGTACATCCTTTCACCTACAATATAACCGCTAATCCTCATGTACTGAGAAACTATCATGCTATAATAGATTTATACCAATACCAGTAAATTTGCTAAGATCAGGAGCAAACAATTTTCACAGAACAAAACCGAATATATCTCTTACTGTTATTAGTCCTAAGAGGACATTTGATCTCAAGCGGATTGACAGGATGTTTAGTTTGAGTGAGGATGTCTTATTGCTCAGATGATACGTAAAAATAAGCGCGAGAAAACATTCGTGTTCACTTTTTCAGTTATACAACATGAGAAAAGGATATGGTAGGTCAGTTTAAGACTTTTAGATCTGTACTCGTCTATAATCCGGACTTATCGACGAACCCTCCTAATAAACTCAACATTTGGGGTTAAATTATTTCCCTCCTGGGCTAGCAAATGGTTACAAAATTGGAAGTGACATATTGTTTTTTATGTACGGTTCTACTGGCCGGATGACCTGAAAGAAATGAGATATTTTTTATGAGGAATAAGCTCAGATGCAAATAAACTTAAGATCCAAACACAAATAATTATATTCCTTCACATATCATAAGTTTTCAGTTGTTAACAGTAATAATGTACATTGTCCATATATCCTACGGGTAAAGAATATACATACTTAACTTGTTATTGAAAATACAACATAACACTCTTTAAGATTGTAAGAAATATGTTTGTATCTTTACCCAATTGAAATACAATTATTTGACAACGTAATCGCACACAAAATAATTTTAAATTATATAACTATTTACTAAGCCAGAGTAACGTTAGCAAACACTATTTTATACAACGGTATACCAACATTATATTGTTGTACAATAGAAAGGGAAACAATTAAGCAAACCTCAAGAAAAAGACCTTCTATATTGTCTTGAAAACTAGGACCAAAAAATAAATCTGAAGGTGTCTTCCATTACTATAAAGCCGTCATCCTATAGGAAGTGCTGACATTAATTCAGTAACCATTCGTAGCTATCTTTGAGAATATTCATTAGGTTTATGTAGAACATATAAGCCACGTATAAAACAACAAGTATTATTTATTTATATAATACCAAAACTTTCTATTTCATTTTATTGTAAATTTTGAAATAAATATATTGTATAAGCTTCTTGATTATTGAATATAAAAATATAGCAATTTATTAATTAGGTTTTTGGTTATTTTCTTTTTTCAGAAACGCATGACTTAATGCAACGTGAGTTATATAATTACAAGATGGAGTGATTTTCAAATTAATGCAGAGTCAAACATTATTTTAAGTTTATGACATGTATACAAACAAGTGTATTAATCGTTGTGGGGAATAGTCTTGTAGTAATCTATTAAGTAACATGAATTAAAGTTATTCCCACCATCATGACGTTATTACAGTATTATCGCCCACACTTCGTGAATACATATTCAGTAATTGTGCCTGTTAGAAAGACAAACATTTATAAGTGAAAAAGTTCGTGCTTTATAGCTATTATTTTAAGTATTAGCAAATATATTCTTCTTACAACTGTTTTTCTGGCTTAGAACGTGTACTGGGAAATACGTGTTCATTAACATTCACAGAACGGATGTTTTTTAGATGTCAGGCGAAACTTTATGTTATGTGTTATAAACTTAAGGTTTATTTCCTGAATTATAAACACTATTATAATTTATTTATTTTAAATCAAAATTGTAATACCCGACTAATATAATTCACGCATAATTACGTATATCTATATATAACACAGGACCATCAAGTGCCTCGTTTCCGTAAATTTATATATATATATACTCTATATATATATATACTGTATTTATATATACTCTATATATATAGTGTATATATATATATATATATATATATATATAATATTATATAGATAGAATTACATAATATGACAACGATTTTATTAATTATATCAGTAAATTAACTTGTGGTTTTAGAAAATTAGGATATCCCGATAAAGTTATCAAAAACAATTTGAATCAACCATCACACAAAAATAATAATCCTTTTCTCCAAAACGATCCGAAATTCATAACAAAATTTTATCCCGGCCTTCACAAAATCAACTCAATCATGAAGACAGCCTTTAACCTACTTCAAAATTCTCAAGAAACTAAAGATTATTTTCAAAATCTCCAAGAGTTGTATTCAAAAAGCCCACCAACATTAAACAGATGTTGGTCTGTACTGATCCTCTAAAAAAGGTAAATAAGGAATAACAGTCCTTTGGTTGTAAACCTTGCCAAAAACCTCGTTGTGGAGCCTGTAAGATCATGTCTACAAGTCAAAATTTCAAAAGGAATGTAACCAATCATGTATACCCTATCAAAGGAACTATCAACTGTGACACTAAAAACCTTATTTACCAATTTGAATGTAAATTTTGTGAATAACAGTACGTCGGCCAAACATCGAATCCTTTACGCATACGAGTAACTGGCCATCGATTTGACATTGTCCTTAGCGATATAGAAAAACCTTTAGCCAGTCACCTATCAATGTCCATAAATAAAATCAGATAGAAAATTGCTACACCATCAAAGGCATAAATAAGATCCCTGAAGATTCAAACGAAAGCCTTAATAGATTTAAATTGAAAAAGAAAATGAAACTGCACACCTATTGGTGCTTCAGACAAGACATCCAAAGGGTCTTGATTTAAGATAAATTTATTTTTCGTCAACTTATTCACACACGTCATGTCATGGCCCATCAGCTGCTGATCTATTGTATTTATTTATAATGTTTGTTTTTCATGTTTGAGTTCTTACTTAATTTTTTGTCACAATTTATGTAAATATTTATACATGTATATTTATCTGAAGAAGTGTACCTAGATACACGAAAATTTATAAATGTTTCAAACCAATATATCGTGGTTTATTTATTAAGAAGAGAATAATCTGTTATTATATATATTATAATATATATATATATATATATATATTTATTTATTTATATATATATATATATATATATATATATGTTCATTACGTATATCTATATTTCATATTAAAAAAAAACTGCATTACTATCTTTAAAATAAAGGAAAGACTCTACCCATGTCACTGAATGACAGGACGTACAATGTGAAAATAATAAAAAATAACTCGCGACAGCTGGGAATATCGTTATCTCGCTGCATCTGCCACAATTTTCGAGCCGGTATCAATGATTTGATCCATATATAGTCATGTGATTGTTAAAGTTTTGACGGGGCTTTGCAGTTTAACAATCCATTTGATTCAGATTGATTGAATTAACTAATTGTCTTATTAACATCTGGAAATTTCATTATCTTGCTATATCTGCCACGATTTTTGATTTGATATCGATGAGCAAATACAAATAGATTCAGGAGGTTGATAACGTTCTGACGAAGCTTTGCAGTTTAACAAACCATTTGATCGGAATGGTTTAAACATCTATTCGCCTCGTGCAATAGCTGGGAACGTCATTATCTTGTTATATTTCCAAAAAATTCAGAGCAGATATCGATGATCTGATCAAAATAGAGTCAGGTGGTTAGTAACGTTGTGAAGAAGGTTTGAAATTTAAAAACTATTTAATTCAGACTGGTTGAAACATTTACTCGTCTCGAACCATCTGGAAATATCGTTATCTTGTTTTAGATGTTGATGATTGGATCCATATATGGTCAGGTGGTTAGTAACATTTTAAAGGAACTTTAAAATGTAAGAAACCATTTGATTCAGAGTAATTAAAACATCTACTCGTCTCGTGACGGATGGAAAAGCCATTATCTTGCTATATCTGCCACGATTTTCAAACATACATCGATGAGTTTATTCAAATGTAGTAGGGTTGACAACACTGACGGAACTTTCCAGTTTACCAGATCATTTGGTTCAAGTGAAGTGATTGAGATTACCTTAACTTGCTAACGCTAATTTACTTTGTGTTTCAAAATCATGTATATTACTTTCAAAAGTTTCACTACCGATATGAATGTAAACTGAGTTGTATTCTCCTTTATAATTTATACACATGTTATTTTTAGTTCATATTCATAACATTTAGCAAATTATATTTTAGTTCTAAACTTTTTCATTACACAGTTAGAATTGTTAATTTTTAAATACAAAGTATTTGTATTCACTGATTTTCTTTTATATATTGGTTATAAAGTAAATTTCCTTTCACTTAGGAACTACCACGAATATGTTTCTTATTGCATTTAACAGTTTTGTATTGAAATCGTGGAAATAACTTTGTAATTTCGTATTACTAAATTATATTAACATCATTTCTGTGTATTAAACATTTATATCTGATTCATTGTATATTTAAATAGGTTTAGAAGTCAAGAGAGAGTTAATGTCTATATGACTATATACAAGTTTCTTAATATTTTTTAAGAAATTGTTTTTCAATGAGCTTTACCCACGTACTTTTTTCCTAATACGCCTTCATTTGAGCTAAGATTTTATTGTACAGAGGCGTATGACATTCATGATGAGCTGAACAGTGTAAATGAAGGAGATCAATAGTATCACTCCAATTTGTGTAGGAGCTGATTCTTACTACCAGCTTATTGCTATACTTGAATTTCAGATTTATTTAGAACGCTAAATTAGTTAGTATTGACAGTCCTATAGGATAGGGTGGATGGAGTAACAATGGGAAGCCCCACATTAAGGAATAGCAGTACATCGTATATGTTTGCTTTGTGTTGGTTTATGGTTTCTATGTGTTATTCAATATTGACATTAAATTTTCTCAATTTTTTTAAAAAATGAAGTAGTAAACGATTATGATGGTGCAATCTATGTTTGGATTTCCTATGTTCCTATGTTCATTAAAATTTAAGATGTATAGCTACTCCAGAAGAAATGATCGGTCTCTAATTAAAAAAAAAACTACATGAAAACTCATGCGCTATTGT
Organism: Homalodisca vitripennis; assembly: GCF_021130785.1. NCBI lineage: Eukaryota > Metazoa > Arthropoda > Insecta > Hemiptera > Cicadellidae > Homalodisca > Homalodisca vitripennis. The sequence goes on from NW_025777256.1 coordinate 43,292, forward strand.
GATTTGTGTGATTTTCATTCCATGATAAATCCATCCACCACCAAGGCTGCTAAAGTCTGACGATGAAGGTTAACCTTCGAACAATGTCACCTTTAGAACATATGAACTAGGATTGGATTGATGGTAGTATACAAAACTATTATATTTCATGCAATATATTATTATACTTTAGTGGATTATTATTATGTTCATAGAATACAAACAAAGGTCGTGTTTATGCAAATCAATACTTGTGATCAAATAATTAAATAAATATATTTCACATAAACTTAATCACATTTAAAATAATGCCTTTATTCAAACTGTAATGATCTGGCTACATCAATGGATATTTCAGGACGGGATTGTGAACGTTGATCTAGCTGAAACAAAGAGGTGTAATCCGCGGTGATGGCGAGTGAATGCAATTGTTGCTCCCGGAAATAACCATTTACTGTGGTTTCATCACTTTTGGAGCTTTCATCTGCAAAAATGAATATTCATGACACGTGTACTGACACGTGCCACGATAAAATGTTTGCTCATACATTTTCTTTAGTCTGTGTGTATAACCAAGTATTATGATACATGTGGAGAATTAGGCGAGTCTTATAAAATATTGCACTCGTGGTAAAAACATTTGGCACATAACACTATCTTATAGGTAACCAAAGTATAAAAATGTACCCAGCTCATGAAAATGGATTTGAATATATACATATATTTTAACGTTCTTTAATATTTCACTGTAAATACACGAAAAATATGTGTATAACCTGTAACGCTATAACTTCGTATCTCTTTGCATAACACGGATTTTAGCTGTGATCAATTGACATTTATTTCCATCTAACAAATACTTCTTGCAGGTATATGAAGCTACAATTTATTAATCTAAGACCCTAAATTGTATTTTTACACACAACGATCACAATGGAAATAAATTTAAGGCTAATGGTTTTAGGACTATCATCATGTTACAGCAAATTACCAGCTTGCAAAAGTAAATTACATAATGTTGATTTTTTACCATCTAAACAATAACATCACAGGTTATACATTTGATAACAGAATCATTTGGTATTTATAGGTATACATGGAAAATTCCTGATACCATAACAAAGGAAATGAAAGTTGTAAATTCCTTTCAGAACAAACAAATATGGTGATATATAATCCTTAATATTTTTTTAGGTTTACCTTCCCCTATACAAGCTGAACTATATGTGTAAAGCCAGCCAATTACATAAGTCTTCTTCCTACTTATAATACCACTAGCCTTTCAGAAATAATAATGCAATTGTAGAAAGATATACCTTCAACACTACTACACATATATGGTCAGAACCTAGGACTGTTAAAATATGGATCCCAAAAGATTAGTATTATATTTACATTTGCAACTGAGGGATACGGAGAACTAACATAAGTTAGTGATTATAATTCAAGATATATTGACAAATAAATAGCTGTAAAAATTTTAGCCTATCCATTAACATACACGTTAATGTTTATATAAGTTCATCAACAGCCCAAGCTTTTATGTGTTATATAATTCATATAACATTTTATTATGTAGAAGAACGATGTGATTATACTAAAACTAAACAAATATATGTGAGTCTATTACAGCTAATAGTGTTCTGTTAGTGATATAAACTGGAAATTGAAATCATATTACACATGTCTTGACAAATAATAAAACTCTTCAGTACATCGAAGTACTTCTTAAAAAACACTTTTCACGCCCCTTTTAGTTATTCCACTTGCTCAATTATGTTTTGAACAGATTAACTTAGACATTAGTGAATAAAGCAGTGATTAAAAAATTTAATTTAATAATTTTCTACCTATAAAAATAAAACTACACGATCTTAAAATGCTAAACCGTACACTTAGAAGTATTTAGGACAAATAGCAGCATAAACTATTCAGCTACCAGGTCTGTTCACTCATATATTATCATGTTGATATAACATTTACATACGAATTTATAATGGCTCTTGCATGATCTATAACTACCCATCCCGCTAATTGTCATAAATTAAAGAGATAAGACATTTTATGATAATCAGTAATGGATTCAGTATTCTAAAAATGAGTAATAATAATTTATAATAATAATATTTATATACTCGTATGTATGTATGTATTACCATACTTAATACATTCAAAGTTCAAATTAAACCATTTACATCAAACTACTGATGTTAGATTAAAAATACAGAAACTATACAACCACATCAAAGTCTTTGTAGGATCAGAGTAGAGTACAGGAATAATAATTTCTAACCTGTCCCAAATTAATTACTCAGATCGGCAATCATTATCGAAATGGCATATTACTTGCATTCCTTTTTAGAGGACATTAAAATGAATATATTAATAGTTTATTACATTAAAGGGTACGTAACTAAAAAGTAGCTCATACTGTCCACCTGATAGTGATATTTCATTTTAACTGCTGGTAATTTGATATCATGAAGAATTGAATGTATGACGTGGTTTTAGTATGAGTTACTATAAACATTATATATACTTATCACTTTGAAATTTGTAAAGGGATTAATAAAGTAGTTTTATTAGCGGATTTGGCATTTTAAGTGATATGTATAATATACATAAATGGGTTCAATCATTTACATTATACATTTATTTATGTCGGTGTGTATTATTACAGATGCCATGTGTTGAATAATATACTACTTAGTCTTTCATTGTGAGATTTCTCATTTCAACTCTCAAAGCAAATTACATGCATAACAAAACCCCCACTGCGCTATATGTTTTCTTAGAATAACTTTTCCGTAACCTTCTAACCCAAACTCAGTACATATATAACTACAGAATAAATTACGTTTAAAATATATATTGAATAGTCTCAGGAGGGCTTATACCCTTATAAAAAATGTTTAAGAGTAAGAATTTTTGTTTTAAAAATGTTTTAGAATACTAAACCGCACCCAATAAGAGGGGTTCGGGTAATTAAAATATTTTATTGGCAACAAAGATCGTTCTTATGTTACCAAATAGTTTTACGTTTAATTTTTAGTGTGTAAGATATAAATTATTTTCCACTCTTATGAGTTAATAGTTGAGTTAATAATATTAAGTAATTAAACAAAATTTAATATATATCCATCTCAAATTACGAAATCAATAAGTTCGATTTTATTTTTATCTTTATATTTTTACAGTTCATAATTTATTAATTTTAGTCAAAAAATAAAAACCCGTAATAAAACCCCATGTTATTATTTACTCTTACTAACTAATTTTTATAATAACATGTATACAGCCAGACGTAATTAGTACTGATAGGTGGGAGAGATAGGGAAGATATAATATGTAGCCCTACACTTGAACAGATCTATACTGATGTTGGAGAACCAGCTTCGGAACAATCACTGCGGTTTACCTTTGTCCCAATTACCCCAGGCTCCGGGGTTGTACGTCAAACCACAAAGAGAGGTTGATAGTGGAGTGTGTGCAAGTACATCATGTATAGACAGCGCTCAAGGCAGATTATCATAGTGGCTGCTGTATACCAAACACGTGAAGGAAGTAAGCGTCGTGCAAAGTAAATTATATTACACTCACATATTGATGCCGAATAAAATTTCACCACACATGGTTTTAAAAATTATTTCATAAAATTTGGTATATCAACTCAACTCTTCTAGCCAACAGTATTAGGAATCTTACTATTCGATGTGTACATGAGGTTTAAGCTTCTAGTTGAACCGATACTTCTTACAGCAAAACCGATGTATCTTTTCAATCTGCGCAACCCTATTGATATCATTGGTCACATGGGGCTCGAGGTAATGGTCGGACGTGTAGTCACACTGCTCCTATGGGCGACATGACCTAACATTGGTTTTGTGTATTAAAGTGAAGTAAAGTGTAATTCGATAATTAATTGAACTAATGTAAGACATCATAGCGCAGTGCAGTTTTTTTATCTCTTAGGAAAAGACGTTTATAAATTGCACTTAGTCCTGTAATAACCTTTGCGCTGCTTCCGGAGTGACAGGTTATTCATGATGGATAAGGTTAGGTAGTAGGGGCCGCCTATGAGGAAGAATTAGGGCACTACATCTCAAAGTCATGTCTTCCCAGAAGAAGGGTAGGCCAGCTCTGAACCAGCCTCTCCAGTCAAAGCAGGCAGGGGGTGGCACACCCTTGTTGAGGCTAGCAAGAACCTCTGAGGTTAGGGAACAAACCCCACCAACTCCGTCAGTCATCTACCATAGTAGACAACACATATCGAATTGCCCATGTACCTCAGAATATCGACATTTTCGGTTAGTTATGTGTCGCTCCTGTACAGTCATAAGATTTTCCTGATTTAAGTGACACATCGGATTTTGCTGTGCCCAGTGATGGGTTCAACTGAAAGATATAAACCAGCCAAAAGTGCTCCCTGCTGGGTAGTGCAGTGTACTTACTGTGATGTTGATACAATAACCAATAGTGATCATTTACTGTGTTATGGATATGACACTGATTTTGGTCTTGTCTGAAGAAAACTACGTATATGAACGTGATCCAGGAAAATCCTTAGCTTGGATATGACTACAAAAGTCTACAAACCTCAAAAATGCGGGGAAGATGGACACTATAGTTGTGCTGGAGGATCAGGCATGTAAGATTAAAGTGCCATTCAATGTTGAACGTATTCAAGTTGCTCACCCTCTTAAACAAATTAGCAAAGATGGCCTACTTTGGTACTTGCACAGTTCACAACAATGGCAACTAGGGGCTTATTGACGGCCCGAGGTTGGTAGAAATGCCTTAACGCCTGGACTTGGCAAAATCTACGTCAATTAGAATCTGACAAACAGGATACTGCACTAAGGAAAGGTCAGATAACTCTGTTTGGATGAAAAATAGTATAAGTCATAAAAAATGCTGAAGCTCAATTAATACATGTTAGGATTATGAAATGTTTGGAATAATTTAAGTGATTTTGTCAGGAATATTAGTTTATACTTTAAAAGTTGCTACTTTTTTGTATACGTATATATAATAGTAGGTAAGAATATGCCGATTCCAGACCACTTTTGGAGCCAACAGAAAAATGGAAAATACTGTTTAAAGGACAATAAACGAATCTGTAAACCACGAATGAAAAATTACCGAATCTATAACTGTTTGCTTCTACTTTCTTAAGCTGTTTTAATGTAAAATATATTGGAAATGTTGTCAAATATGCTACGAATAAACGGAAAATCTTCGAAATCTTAATAAAATTTAATCAATTTAAAAGTTTTTTTACTAAAAACATACTTTAATAAAAAAACTTTTCTACTAAATAGCAAACATGAACTCACCAAGCTCTCTAAAATTTCTAGCGTTTAAACAGTGCAACAAAGATGAATTCAACGAATTACCAAAACATTGTATAGAACAGTTGATACCGTCTTCAACACTTTCCGACACAGAATTCATTGAACTTGTACATTCTTTTGCAGAAAGAACGAATAATGGAGGGCTGTTTTTTCATCATAAAGCACGAAATGTATTGGATAGTTTATTTAACTTAATTACGAAAGATATTGAAAAGAAATTTAAAAAGAAACAAACAGAGAGTTTTCATCGATATTTTATGAAATTTTTTGAATACTGTACGTTTTTTGACTACAATCAAGACTTAATTGTTGAATTCCTTAGGATTTTTTGTGAGAATCAAGATTTATCAACAAAATTCATTAAAGAGCATTATCAGATTTTTCTTATAAAATATCACTATATTTTGCGTGAAACAAAAGGTATTACTATAGATAATATTCCATGTGATTCTTATGAAGAGAGACACAAACTATGGTTACCAAAAGAGTACTATGAATTGGGGAACGAATGATAATCTTCTATTCTACAAAATTGATAGTAACACAGTCTTTATCTTTAATAGTCTTCTTTCCAGTAACAACCAAGTGTAATTTATCATGTTTATTCAATTTTTAATCATTTTTCATCCAAAACAGTCAAAAGTCTGTTCGGTAAGTGTACTTTATATTCTTCCAACTCGGCAATTAATGTAAACCCGAATTTATCTTTTATTTCTCCAAATTAAAAATTTTGTATTTATTATTTTCTTCTAATTCATTCAACTTCTTATATTCTTTAAACTTAAATTCACCAACCGCGTTCAACTCTTTCAAGAACTCCATTTAGATAGAAAAAATCTAAAGACGGAAAAAATGAAATTTGCTAACAATCACTCGAGAAGTCGAGGAAATTGCCAACATCTTCATTGTTTGACGAGGTTCTTCATTTACTTTCTCCAAACGTACTATAAATTTATCGAGGATTTCTGGCTTAAAATCGTAGAAAAATTCAACATCCAAAAAATGAAAAAATACAGGTAATATCTTTTCATAATAAACGTGTGTATCGATACCTACAAACCTAATGTATTCTTTGAAAAGGAAAATAATTTTGTCAATGGTTCTAAGAGATAAGTAAAAATTGTTATTCTGTTTTCTAAATTCTGTGACAAATTGTGTTTGCTTCTTGTCTCCATATTGTAATTTTCTAAGCAGGTTATTCAAATGTGTTAATTTATTTCGAAATTTCTTAGGTTTAGTTCTTTCGTACAAAATTAAATTATAACCCCTATAAACTAAATATCTTTTATCAATAATTTCTCCTCTATTACAACACGTGTAACAGTTGGCATTATACTCTTCCATTTATATAGAAAGATTTTTTGTTATAAATGGAGATTATAGAACTAAGTCTGCCGAGATATAAATTTTTCAGCGCAAATGTTTATGTTTATATTTCAACTACCGAGATAAAAAGAAATGATTTTATTTTATTATTCAACTATTTAGGATATTTTGTCTATGATTACAAAGATTATTATGGAAGAAATCGAGATTTTTCATCAGCGAAAGAGTATATTTTTGAAGTTTTAGAAGGAATGAAAGAGAACAATATGAACATCATCAATTATTGTTAAAGACATACAAAATGAGTGTTGTTAGTGTGCGTGTTTTGCGATATCTACTTAACTTCTAAGAAATTGGGAATGGGAGAAGAAGAAAGGTATCATATGTTTTATTTCAATAAACTCTAGATTTGTAACGTCGGCGTTCCAATATGACCTTGGTTTGCTCACGCCGTGAACAATGACCTTGCTTTGCTCACACCACAATGACCTTGGTTTGCTCACGCCGTGTGCGACAACGAAATCACTGTAAAAACACTTAATTCAGTATTACAAATGAACACTATTTTCACACAATGTTTTTATCACAGTTTAGAATGTCTACACAAATTCACAATCTTCTTGCAATTTTTCCTTTCTTCGAGTCACTAATATAAAAGTAACTTATAAAATATAATATCACTATGAATGGCAACGCCCAGTGGAACACTTCACTTCACTTTTAACAAGAAACACAGAACATCACACAATCTTCTTACTTCATATAAGGTCCATTTCTTCTTTCTTCAACTTGCAAATACATTAGAATCTTCTAAATAATGATATATCTTGTTAAATTTCGTTAAAATAGAGGAGGATCACCCATGGCTAGCTATACGTGGCCAACGCCCAGCGAGAGATGAAGACGAGATATAGTGTTACCAACATGTTAAAATGAAATGTCTCAATTCCCTAGAACTGTTATAGTTTCCAATGTATATTAAATAAGTGAATATCAATATTTATTTCAAACCTTGTAGTTCAAAAACCACTCAACCGATTTTATTGAAATTTGGTACACATATAGTAAATACTTAACTCTTTCGACTTAACTTATCCATAAGGGTGAAATAATCCCTTATTTCTTAATATTCATAAAAAAATATAAAAAATTATCAGAAAAATCTGAAATTTCAAAAACAAGCGAGTTCAACTTAAAATTTCATGAAAATAACAAAATGTTCAAAATCTACCCTAATCACTTCTTATCTTTAAACTTTTATATCTAGAGAACTATTGGAGCTTTTTTGATGAAATTTGGTGTATAGGATCAGTAAATATTAAAGTATTTTTTAAAATTACCACTTCCGGTCCAACCCTTAAGATGACCTTGAAATAGTTTTTTCCTAATATCATCCCTATTTTTCAAAATTTTTAATGCAATTTAAAATGTATACTTTTATCAATGTCTTTAACAATTCTGTAAGGTTTTAAAATTATTCGATGAATGATAGTGAAAATAACGCGATTTTTACTGAATTTCTCTAATATCATTCTTAATCACATCATAGGCTAAAAATTTCTCAGAAAACCACAACCACATAACAAATCGCGTTTGTAACAGCTTTTTGAAAATCCATATTGATAATTATATCGTTCTTTGAACCAGAAATATTTGTCAAACTCTTTGTTGTATCAATGACATAAATAGGTCTATTCGCTAAAAATTCTTTAGGATTGTAATACATTTCCTTATTATTACAGTAAACTTTCTTAAAATCTTGATACATCTGATACATGATTCTGAAAAGACCTCCTGAAATGTTTAAATTTTGTAATTCATCTGGATAATAAGAACCGTTCAATTTTACTCTGATATTTTTTACATCCAAACTATCAAACTTTGAAGGATTTTTTTCTTGATTATTCTGTCTATTTGTTTGAAAACCTATGATAACGAACTTGGGATTGAAGATATTTCTATAAATATTTGTGATATCGAACGAATAAGTTGTTCCGGAAATACCTTTTTGTTCAATACATTGCCAATCTAGAAAATTAAACATAATGTTTTGACTTTTTGTAATTTCATCAATCAACCTAATTTTACTCGTGGTTTTATAATCAATCATTGGAACTCTAATAAAAAAATCTGTAATTGTTATTTTTCCATCAACAGGCATAACATTTCCAGTTGCAGTCTTCAGAATCACATCATCGTCTTCTGCTCTTATAAAACTTGGATAAAATCCTCCTTTATAGATCGGAATAGTAACATTTTCAAAAAATCCTAATCCAAAATGAGATAAATTTCCAGCTGCTTCAAAAACACCAAATTTAAAATCTGATTCAAAGCCATTAGAAGTTTGAGAAATAACATCACTTTTTTGAATACGAAATAGTTCCTTTAATTGTGCTTAATTGGCCACAGTTTTCGACTTCTTCTATCAATTTATTGTGTTTTCTTACTTCAATCTTAGAAAATAAAAACGGTATAAAATTATCGATTAATCTAACATTATCAGTTCCAAGATATGCTTGACCATCTTGTTTCGTTAAAGTTCCAGAAATATAAAACTGGAAGTTAGACGAGCAAAAATTATCTCCAAAATCAATATTAAACTCAGTTCTTTTATTCGGTTCATTCAAATGTTGTTTAATAATTGGATAGAAATTTTTAAACTCCGCCCTTTCAATATCACTAGCATACTTTCTGTAGTCCGCCATTTATATAGAAAAGATTTCAAGATTTTTTTACGAAAACTTTAATCATGTATAAGTCGATAAGAATAGATTTAGTCATTTGTTAATGATCTACTTTCGTCATATTCAGGATTCTCTTCCTTAAATTTTGCAATTTCGGCCACATATTTCAATAAAATCTGCACAGGATAGTAACCGCTATCTATAATATTGTTCCAATCAACTGTATCTTTATTTTCATCCAAAAACTTTATACTCAAGTGTTGATAGAGATAAAGAACAGACATATGATCTTTTAATTGATAATGTATATTTTCTTGAATGAACTCTGGGGACAGATTTTGATATTTTGCAATGTTATACCAATTCAATTTGTTTACGTATAATCTCATCATATCTTCGGATAATTCATATTTTTGAGAAATATCATCCCAATGTTCTTTTTTTCAAATCTCTTTCGTGTTGCATTATAAAAAGATCGAAAGCACTGTAATGTCCCGCCATCTCTATTTATTAAGAAAAATTTCAAGTTTTTATAAATCGGCTCTTTTTAGCGTTACATTTCAGCACATTTTCCAGATATTCTCTTAACTCCATTGATGTTTGCATAGTATTTTATATCATTTGCTGCAGTTTTTTTCTTTACAACTCACACAGTATATGAGCGCCATTTATATAAGGAAATTTTATCATGCATAAAACCCTACGCGAATACCTATTTCAGTAAAATCTTCCTCCCACTTATTAAGTTTTTCTTCTATTTTTTGAAATTTGTCAGCATAAGAATCATTGTATTCAACACATTTATGACCAATATTCTCAAAAGTTTTCGTAGCATCTAAACTAAACTTATCAAAAGACTCTTTAAATCTAGTAAGTTTTTCATTAATTTCACCAACATCGTCTACTGATCTTTTACTTCTTTCATCAAGTTTTTCATAGACTTCTGTTGTAAAATCTTTAACATGCTGTTTATGATTCTCATAATTTTGTTTTAGTTCATTAAACATTTTAATAGGATCGTCTAATTGAATCATTACAACAACATCAAATGGATTAATTCCTTTACTAACATTGCTAATTCTTTTTCCTTTAAAATCTAAGGCATTTTTAACATTCGGATCATGTAAATCAACAATATCGATGTTTTCTGATAATTTTAGAGGTTTTAAAATTTGTTCTTTAACAACAACATCATGTTTGTCAATACCAGGTCGAACACCGACAATTCTTTTTTTATTAGCCAAACTAACATAATTCATTTCAACTTTGATCGCTTCAGTAATTTTATCAGCTTTTTCGATATGAGACATTAAATTGGTAAATATTTTTTCTGCACCATCTTCAAATTTTTTTTTCAATGTTTGTATTTCATTAGCAACTTCACTTGAACTTATGAACTTTGCAAGTTTGTTATCATATTCTGCTTTAAAATCTTCAATCTCGACAGCAAACATATCTGAATCTGGAAGGTTTTGTAATAAATTTTCTAACTTGTTATCAAACTCATTTCTCAAACTATCAAAATTCAAACTATTATCTACATTTTGAATAATTTGTGTTCCAAATACGTCAAAAATATTTTGTGAATCCATATTTATTAAGTAATAATTTGTTAACAACTTCTTTAAAATCTTTACCAGTACTCAGTTCATTCAAAACAAAAACACATAAATGACCACAAATTGGGGGATCTTTATAGTCTTGAATCTGAGAATCATTGTAGTAGACGCTTGATTTTTTCAAATATTTAATCAATTCTATAGGTGGTTTGTCCTCAATTCTTCCATACGAATCAAAATAACATGCATTCTTATCATTTTTATAATAACAAATCCAATGCGTTCCACTTCCCATAATCGAGTCTAAATTCACAATTCCACATTCAAATTTCTTAACTTTTTCAGGTAATGTATCTCTCATGAAGATTCCTCTAAAATGTGTAATATTTTTTCAGATTTCTTCCAATTCCCCGAATTTTAAAGGTTAAAATTTTTTTTTCAATTTTGATTTCACGTAATTCAAAGTTTTTTCATCTAATGCAGATCCTGTAACATCTTCCAACTCTTTATCTAACCAATTTAAAATGTTTTGAACAATAGGAATCACATCTTTTTTAACGATTGGAGCAGCTTTACGAACATAAGGAACAACATTTTTAACAACTGGAATATTGTCTCCAAAATCTAATAAATCTTTTAAAAGTCCACCATTTTTAAGTTCTTTCAACTGATTATAAGAAAATTCTATTCTGACGCCTTTATCCTTTTTCTTGTGTTTTTCGAGTTTATTGTATTGTCTATTTGTTAAAAATATCTTATCTTCGCAATTTTTTAGTTGATCTATTCTAAATTGAATACTAACAGGTATTTTCTTCTTAAAAAAGGATTTTATTTTTTCTTTCTGATTTTTGCTGAAATTTACGTTCACCTCCATTTATATAGTTAAAATTTCAAGTTCTCTTCGATTCCCATTCCTAGTTTTCTCTTCAAAAACATTGCTCCAGCTGTTGGAAGCGGAACAAATCTTTCACCTAAACTAGCATCTTTTGATAAAAATCTATCCATTGACTTATCTTGCAAAACTTTATCTGCTATATGTCAGGAATTTGTGTCTCTATGTTTTGCATAAAAAATATCGTGTTCCATTGCAGCTTGATCTAATTTATTCACACCAGGATCACCTCTTTTTAGTCTTTTTTCGAGTTTTGTGCCAGGCCCCAGATAGTGATAAGTTGGTACGTGTAATTCAAAAGGTAAATTGTTGATAAAATCATTCAAAAGTCTGCTACCCTCAATAATAGATGAACTTATTGCCGGCAAAATTCGTTTTAAATATTTCATTCCATCAGGTTTTTCAATCACCTCATCAAGTATGTTCGAAATAAAATCTTTAATCGCTTTCTTTTCGTTCAAAAAATTGTTGTTTCCAGCCTTTTCTTGAGCATAAATATAATTAATAATTCCATCGAGTTTTGTCAAATCGTCGATATATCTTTATTCAATCTTATTATCACTGTGTTTTCTTACACCTGATCCTTCGATTCGTTTTTCCCAAATTGGTTTAATTAATTTCATATATTTTTTACCTCTACTTGACTTAGGCTTCTTAGTAGATGGATCATTATTTCTTGTAAATTGAGTCAGATTCCCATAAAATTTCTGTATACTTTTTCAAATCTTCTTCAGAATATAAATTATCTTTTGGAGCGTTATGGTCTGTTAATTATCTCCATAAACCTTGAGTTCCTTCATATGTTTTTTCATTAATAATGATATCATTATGTTCAACATTCACGGGCAAATTTCCAATCATAAAACTGTTCTTTTTTATCCCAATACAAACCAAATTTATCATCTTTTATTCTAGGAATGAATTTTCTACCAATTGGACCAACTATTATATCCATTGTTCTAGGACTTATTGGTTCAACTATTGTAGATTCTTCAATGATTCGTGGTGTTGAAGATGGTAATTTTGGCAATTCAAACTCTTCCACTTCAGATTCTGGAATTGAAATATCGGCAAATTGTCGTACAACTGGAACCAAATTCATCAAATTTTGATTATCGCTTAAAACGTTTTAAATTTTACCTTCAACATTTTTAATTGCAGAAGTTACAGATTGATTAATTTTTTGAATAAATTCTTGTTCTTTTTCATCAATTCGAATCTGTTCTTTAAATTCTTTGATTAATTTCTTTTCGATTTGATCAAGTTTTTTCGCTTCTTCAGAAGTTACGTTCACCATTTAATTAGAAAAATTTTGAAACGTGAACGTGGAACGTAAAACGTGAACGTGGAACGTAAAAACGTGAACGTGAAACGTGGAACGTAAAACGTGAACGTGGAACGTAAAAACGTGAACGTGAAACGTGGAACGTAAAACGTGAACATATTTACCGTTTTTCAGTTGTTTTCATAATGTAAATAAAAAGTAAAGATAATGTAAAAATAATTGTAACAAATATTTTTCAAGTAGATTTGTCAGACCACTGAGCAGCATTTATATTAGAAAATTTATTCATATATTTACCATTTTTAGGCTTCAAACTTAGATTAATAGTTAAAGATCCATAGTCTTCTTTCCAAATTTTAACACATAATTCATTAAAGTGGTTAAAACTCATATCAGATCCCACATAATTGTCGTAAATCTTTTTCGAATAGTGATCGTCTTGCTTAAAAAACACACAACATATTCAAATTATTTCTAATAACCTGTTTATCAACCTTTGAAAAGCATTGGGAAAGATAGATACAAGATATGTTTTTGTGACGAGACATCACGAAATATTCTTTAATAACGTCCTGTTTTTTCCAAAATACAATCATCAAAAACGATTAACGAATTGAGTTTACATTCGCTTAACGGAACTATGTCCTCAGAAGCATTATAAAAATGTGATATTTATTTGCTTAAGTTCTTCTCAATATTTTTGAATCTTTGTTGTAATTTTTTGTATGCGTCTTGTTCTAAAGTTTTACTAAAAACATACGAATTGGAATAAGGAATCAACCTATTGTAGATAAAATTCAATAATAAAGTTGTTTTTCCACATCCACTTGAACCAACAATTAATCTGATTGGTTGATCTTTCTTTTTTACTTCAAAATTTTGAAGTTTTATCTGATCTTTTTGCTTTAAAAATTTCTCCATTTAAATAGCGAAAATGAAGCTGTTCAAGTTGACTTCAGAAAGCTCTGAATTAGTTTTAAACTTGGAACATCCTATTCATTTAGAGGAAGAATCAAATTATTTTATCGGTTTAAGCGGTTTTTATTCTGACAATTTTGTAATAAATATTAGTGAAAGTTCTCCTTATTGTATAGGATTTAGTGAGAAGAACATAACAAAATATTATGGTTCAGACAAAGGATATTATACCTTCGATCAAATAAAAAATTCCCTTAAAAATTATCTGAAAACATTCAAACAATCAGATAAGTCTTTAAACTTTGACGAAAACAAGTTTGAAATACAAAAATATTATCTCTTTAATAAAATTCAAATAAAATCACCAGTAAGAATAATATTTTTAGCATTTATTGTAGATTTATTAGGGTTTGTTCAAGAAACTATTGAGCCAAATCAGGTATATTTAGGAAATAAAACGCAAAAATTTAGACCGTTTGATGAAATTTAAGTACATTGCAATCTCGTTGAACCTAGTTTTGAAAATCATACCGAACATTTACACAAAGAATCTGAAATTTTGTACACTTTTTTCCAAATGTTGCTTATGGATCAAAAATCAGTAAAAAACCGAATGAAATTGATTATATTCCAATTAGAAAAAATATTAAAAGAATTAAAAAAATCGTTCTAACTATACAAGACTCTAAGGGAAATTTATTAAATAATGACAGTAAAACAATAATATATTTAAGATTGAAAAAGGATTAAAAAGAGTTGATGATTATGACAAAATTCAATATTTTTATTTAAAAAACAAGGGGCTATTCGAATGGCCCCTTAACAATCTTCATTCTGACACTGCTTTTTCAATGAATCTGGACTTTACGATGAAAATGTTACTAAATTTTATTAAAAACTCTTGACTTATGATATTTGGTTTGTAAATGTTTAGCATAACTAGGTAACCATTGAAGAACTCTTCCACATTCGCAATGAGTCGGTTTATTTTGACTTTCTCGGAAAATTCTTATAGCACATTCCTTACAAAAAACTTGTTTTTTTATCTTTACTATAATGCCAGTTGTGAAATTCTGAAATATTCTTAATTTCTTTACAAACGTAACATTTTTTCTCTTCTAACGTTAATTTTTCTATAATTCTCTCTCATATATACTACGACAATCCTTACACATAGACCCTAATCCTTCTTTTTTATTCTTATTTTTATAAAAAGCTTCAAAATCTTTAAATTCTTGAAACTGTGTACATTTCTTTTAAAACTCCATTTATATAGAAGATATTATAGCTTTGACTTTCTCAATTCATATTCATAAAACTTTCCGGTTATTTCTTCATTATTTAAATCTTTTAAACTATAAGTTACAGGATCTGTGTTATTAATTTGATAAATCACAAAGATTTCTCTTGACCAATTGTTCTTATATTTGTTTGAAAATGTTTGTTTTTTACTAACAATTCTTACATGATCATTGATTTTAAATTTAGTTTTCGTGTGAATTTCTGGTGGAATATACTTGAAAACGGTCTCTAATAACTCCTTTTCAGCATCCTTATCAACGTCTTTGGGCTTCATTTTGATCGTGCTGTGAACTGTATCGTTATAATTGTTTACGATTTTTTGAAGAATATCGATCCATTTAAAGTTTTTATTAATCTCAAAAATTACTTTCATTCTCTCATTTTGAGTTCTGTTATATCTCTCTACAATACTTGATTTCTCTTCGTTTTCAGTATGATAAATCTTAATGTTGTATTTTCTCAAAACTTCGTTAAATTCTTTATTTTTAAACTCTAAACCCTTATCTGTATGCAGTAGTTTTGGAGGTTTGTGATTGATCTTTATGGCATCTTTTACTATATCTTCGAAAGCTTTTGAAACATCCTTGCCGTTTTTTCTTTTGATAGCTCTTGACCAAGCATATTTTGAGAAAGTATCAATAACATTTAACATATACTTAAATCCATCATTTTGATATGAATAGTTATACATTATTACTAAATCTGCTGCCCATAAATCGTCAATTCCTAAAGTTATAATTTTTCTCTTTTTAAACTTTTTTTCGTACTGGTGCATGAATTTCTCTAGCTTCAATTTCTATCTCTTCTTTATTCTTCAATTCTTTCTTTACTTGTTTTTCATAAGGATTCTTTATAAATTTACTCTTATTTGTCTTACGTTTTGAACATTTTAGAATACTGCAATTCTATACAATCCGACTTGAGTTTGAACAATTTTAGAATCTATATTTTTCGTTTTTTTCTTACATTTGTGGCAGTGAATTAAATCATCTTCCATTTATATATCAAAGTTTCCAACTTTGTTTAACTCTTCTAAAATATTAGATTTCGCTTCATAGCCATACGGTACTGTATCGATCTTATTTTCTAGGATAATTCTCTTATCATCTTTAGCGCTCAGTGCTAACTTGTTTATGGTAACTGTGTACAACTCATGTTTATAACTTCTAATGCAAGTCATCTCTCTAAATTCTTCTTTACCTTCGAACAAACATCTCTTCAAGTTTTCGATATTTATTGTTTTATTTACAACGCTTCTCTTAATTCCTTTGCATCTTACTAGATTTTTGTCTAGATATTTGTACGAGTACATTTTCGATCTCAAACCACAAAATTCTTCTAAAACTTCGCTATTTAACTCATCTTTGAATTTCCCTATTACCTTCTTATATTTAGTAGTGAAACATTCGTGATCTTTTGGATAATCACTTGTATCAAAGTCATCTATATTTTCTTTAATAATTGTAAAAGGATCTCGTTTCAATTCTAGGAAATAACTGTCTGTATCCATGTAACACAGATTCAAATCTGGGTCAAACTTCTTTAATTTATCGTAATAAAACTCGTACATTAGCAATTTTGATAGGTCAAGAACTGAAAATCCTATGTAGATTGGCTTGTTAAATTTAACCCTTGGTTTGTACATGTGACTCGCTATACAGTTGTCGTCAAAGATATTAAAGCATTTGAAGTTTGTTTTCTTAGCTTGTTTCATTGAAAACTCTTCATTTCCTAGTTTGATATCACATCTATTTCGCACATTTTCCATAGATTTTCCAAAAACAGAGTTGTTCATGAGCTTGTAAAAATCTTTCTCAAAGTCACTTGTAGCTTTGGTTCTCATGTTTGTGTTAAAATCAATGTACTTTTTCATAAAAGGCTTCTGATCGAATGCAATAACCCTATTCACATGTTTCAACACCATTCATTGTTCGAGGTAAAATTTCAAATTTCTTGAATAAACAACGTATTCAGTTTTATCCAGTAAAGTTGTGCAAAGTTTGTTTTTATAATATTCGGGAGCAAGAGGCAAATCCTTGTGATGTTCATGTAAATTTGTTGGATATCCTAGATCAACTTCGAGAATATAGCCATAATCTTCGTCACCCGTGAGTTCCAAAATTGTTTCTTGCCACTCTTCTTTTATATATGTTTTAGGATTCATCCACTTGATATCACTAAACGGCAGTTTTTGCATAAGACCATAACCATAAAGGTTGTTTGCATCAACATAAAGTAAATAGTTTTCGGGCCTTGTCTTATCGAAATCTTTCAAATATTTGTTATTTGCTTTCACATATCGCTTAATACATTGAGACATACCTCCACGAATACCTTTTTCAATCATTAAATACATATTATAATCACTAATCAATTGTAATTCTATTTTCGTTAATTGTAACGTAGCGTCCCATGCGAGACTTGGAGCAGTTAGATAATGAGCTGGATCAAGTTTGTAACAATTTAGACAAATGTTTCTGAAATTTTCAAATATATCAGCGACCAATAGTACGTCTTGGATATTGTACAAATCAGAGTAATTGCCAAGATTTTTTATCTTTTAATTTGTTCCAAACGCTCAAGTAGTGTTGATAATCTTACTCAGATATGCTCTCATCTGTCAAAAGTGAATAGAAATCTTCAATTTTCAGCTGTTCTGTGTAATCAAGTTTTTCAATACTATCGATAAATTCGTAAGGAAATATGCCTTTTCCAGACAATATTTTAAAAATCTCGACTTCGTCATTTGGCTGTCTTTCTAGAATTGCGTTCAGACCATCTTGTATGAAATGATTTGTATGTTTGAAGTCTTCTTTCTTGAGGTTTTTAGCTAACTTTTCAATAGTCGCTGCCATGAATCTAAATGTGTCTACGAAAGAAAACTTGATACATTTTCTAGGTTTATCATTATCAAACTCATACACATATCCTGAATTTACTGAATAATTTATATATTTTTCATCTGTGTTTGCGACCAAATCAACATTTCCATATTGTTTAGCCAATTCTTTTATGTACAAATGAGTATCGTAATTTGACATATTGTGACAGAAAACTGGAATATTTTGAGGAAATTTTAGATTCAAGTTACAAGATAAATGAGCTGAACCTCTAAATTTGCCTGATAATGACAATGATCTCTTACTTTTTAATCTTTTTTTCATCATCAAAACCTTCTGTTTCACAGATATGACAAACTTTTGAGTTTTGATAGGAAATTTCTTCTTCTTCAGTTAATTTCATAGGCTTCATGTTCCTTGAATTATATTTTTTAGCTATGTATTTCGATAATTTATTAAGCTCTTCAAACAATTTTGCAGGAACATTAGGCAAATCGTCTTCATTTTTGGCTCGATAACATATCGGTTTATACATGCGATTGGTCACATTCGACACTAAATATAGAGTAAAACCATAAGGAATGTGCTTCTGAATCTTGGTTGTAGTCGATCTTTGTGGATTGTTCTTGCATGTTGGAATTTTTTCTAATATACTCTCAAAATCCATATAAATAACGTACGGATGGCTAAACTTCTTTTGATAATTAGTAAATTTAGTTGTTTGACCTGAAAACGGCATAATTGGCTTACAAACTTCATGTTGCTTGCAAATTTCTAAATGATCTGTTAAATCTCCAGATTTGTAGAAATGGCTTAAACACTTCTACATAGAAAATTTTTATGTCCATGTTTGGATGTTTGAGAACTCACTGACCTACTTAAATCGGTTATCAAAACAAAATGAGATTTGCCTTCTTGTTTTACATACAGTAGATCAATATTTAATTCTGCATCATATTTTTCAGAAATTTGTAACGGAACAACCTTAATACTTTCATCAAAACTGTAGACATTGATAGACATTTTTGGATATTTGTACTTGGAATTGTAACTTCGTTTCTGAAATAATTGTATATCTTTCAAAGACATTGGATACTCAAAGCCCGAAAATATCTCGTCATTTACAAATTTTTCATATTGTTTTGCTCTGTCAACATGAGTCTCGGGTTTTTCAATAGCACATCGGATAGAATAAATAAAGCAATAATCATCTTTATTTTTGATAATTATACAAGCTTTCTTATCTTTGATTTTCTTTGGTAAATCGATATATGATCCAGCATTCATCATTTCGTGTTTGTTAAGGCTCAAAACTACTTGTTTGCAGCGTTTAAATGTCCATCCTGAACCCCTATTTGGACGATTTGTCTGTTCTCGATGTGATAATTTATTAAATTGCTTAGTAATAAAGTCATTTACTTCAAAGATTTAATCTGCTTTTATAGTAAAGTACATTGGACACGTTTGTGTTTCACCGTTCACTAAAGTTCTTTCGTATTCACATTCCAAAGAGAGATATCCTTTCATATTTTTAACATTTTCTTGAAATTTCTCGATTAAACTTTTAATTTCTGACCGCATAATTGAAAGATATTTGTAAATTGACATAAAATTTTCGCTCAAATTCGTTAAAATATATTGCTTGAAAAGACCTTGCATAAAGGATAAAACTTCAGCATCTATGATATTTTCAGGTTTTTCGTTAAGAGTTTTATCAATGTTTTCAATGATTTCAGACTTGGTTTTAATCGTTAGTACCGATAGCCAACTTTTCAGCTATTGAATGAATTTTTTCATCATTAAATAGATTGAGATCTTTCTTTTCCTTTTTAAAATGTCTCTTTAACTCTCGTAATTTCTCAATATTATACATGTTTTTCGTGATCGGCAATTTGATTTTCTCTAGCCCATTGTCTTAAATAATTTAGTTCATTATCGTAAATTTGCTTGTTTTTTTCGTGACTTTTAGAATTATAATGGTGATCATTGTTTTTTCTTAAAATTTCTTTTTTGCAGAACGGACATGATATTTTATCGCGCTCCATTTATATAGAAAAAATTTGTTTATCTAAATGGTGATTGTAAACCAACGATTGTGCCTCTCACGGCGTGATATCACTAACGGATATGACGCGGGCGAAGCGATTATCGTGATGGTCGGTCTGTAGTGACTGTCATTGATACTGCGCATTCTTTCGGAACTAAAATGTCGGTAATGCAGATTGCTTTAAAGAATAAAAATTGTGTTTCCGTTAACTATTACAACATTTTCTTTTTTTAAATGTCAGATAATTTTACCTATTTTAAATATGTGTACATTTTGTTACTTGTAATTTTCAAATTATATTTTTAAATTATTTTCTTAAATTTTTACTTCTCGATTGGATGTTGTAGTTTCTTGCTCAGTATATATGACCGCGAATTCGGTTTGGTCGATTAGGAAGTTTACTTCTGAACTGTTTCAATGCGAGTGGCCATAGCGGACAAACACCAAGTTCAGAAGTATTCAGTACGTATTCCGGAACCATTTCTCTATCCGTATCTCGCTCTTCTCTCTCTCTCTCTAGCCTGAATATAGATCCTAGCCTATAAACGGTAGAAGTGATCGTGTCATAGGCATAAAAAGAGAGGGAGAGAGAAAGAGAAAGAGGGAAGAGAAAAGGTCGACCGAGAAATGGTTTTGCACTTTTTGACTTTGAATTTTTTCTATCTGCGAAGATTTTTCGTTTATTCGTAGCAGACATTTCAAATAGATTGTTTTGACTCGACAGCTTAAGAAAGTAGAAGCAAACAGCTATAGATTCGGTAATTTTTCATTCGTGGTTTACAGATTCGTTTATTGTCCTTTAAACAGTATTTTCCATTGATTTTCTGTTGGCTCCAAAAGTGGTCTAGAATCGGCATATTCTTACCTACTTATAATAATATACCGGTTGTATATTAAGTCTTAATAGGTCTGGATGTATGCCAAATGGATTTAGATATTGATGCGAAATCTTCACTATAAAATTTAAATACTTTTTTTTTAATTTTTATACAATAATCAATTCTCCCTTTCAAAGAGGGGTAGAAGTGTGTGGTCTACCTTAAATTTTCAAATTGCAACCCCTGTCTCATAACATGAAAATTTTAAAGTTATATTGAATAAAAACACAATGATATGTATAAGACATCTCTACGACGGTCCTAGAAAACATTATGACAAATAACTCCTATAAGATATAAAGTGTATTATTTAGTAGCATTTTATATATTTTAGATAATATTATTTTATTATTTGCCATTGAAGTATACAAAGTACACAATAAAATTATTCAAGCAGCAGGATTTGCTATTAATTACTCTAAAATATCAAATCTATAGCTCATTTTATGGTTGTGATTGCTGTGAATAAATTGGCGTACAGTCCATCAAACATATTAGAGTATGTACGTCCCTGTGGAAGACAAACACGAGTTTTCTTGCAAAATGAAAATTTTAGACCCGTAATCTTTCTCGAGACATCTTTTACGTGATACTTTCATATGTTTTTCATTATATTAGGTTTCATAACAGTATTGAAATAATACAGTGCCATCTAAATTCCATGAAGTGACCAGACCATCCTCAAACTCTGTGTTGCCCATATAAAAATGTAGCTTTATGCAAACGTCCATGTCTAAAGGTCAGTCTATTTCTGAAATATGGTTCGGATAGAAGACAGACTTATATTCTGAAAAACATATATGACACCTTTTCAGCCTTTCTCTGATAGTCTTTGCTGAAGTTCAATAAATTTTAAGAACATAAATTTAAAATAATTGCAGAAATTAACTTGTAATTATTGCAGTAATTACAAAGAAAAAGTTACTACCCATACCATTGGTGTCCAATTTTGCAGTTTTCAAAGTCGTGATAAATTCTTTGATCTTATATTGACATTTCCATTAACACAGGCTTTTTAATAAAGAGAACAAAATACATTTCCTTACACAGCTTCAAATTGTATAGGAAGCTAATTTATAGTTAACTGAGAATATTTAAATCAAATTATAGTCTTCTTTAATTTATAAAAGAATTAATAAATTATTTAAGTTTAAAAAGAAAAAAATATATTTATTTTAAATACAAGGTTAATTTATATTATTGAAGTATTAAACATATAAATGCCACACAAACATTTCAGAAAGCTTAAAATACGTGATACAGTGTTACAAGAAAGTGTATACAAAAATTTATTATGTGTATTAAACAGTCAATGTCAAGTTACCCAGTACAATGTTTTTCAATATAATAGTATTTGATAAATCTGAAAATGGTCGAAGAAATGGTATTATTATTTGTACTTTTTAATTGTTCCGAGAAAGCCTGATCTATTGTTACATAAACAGAATAGAAAGAATATTTACCTACTATTTCAATCTCGTTATACGGTTCACTGGACTAGCGTATATAATGTAAGATCATCACAATATTTCATATATTTGTTTCATATATTATTTCAGGATTCCTATTTAGGGTTTTCGTTATAGTTATATACCTCTCAAGCGTTAAATAATCTAAATAGAATGAAAGCGAACATTTTTACACAACATTTTATATTTTTTGTTTTCAAAGGAATTGTTAATAAATTCAAAAATTACAATGAAGTAATTCTACTTTAATAAATTAAATATTTAATAAGATTAAAATTTAACAATATATTTTCATTTAATTATCTATTTTATTAACTTAATATTTATTTATAGGAATGGAGAAGGAATTAAATATTAAGAGTTTTAGAAATAATTAAATTATTGCATTATTAAAAAACATTCTTGTGATTTGTTTACACACTTTATCTCTAGTTCAGAATCTCGAAGGAAATATGTACACTCGTATTTATTTAACATTCCAGGTGTATTTTCTCAGAAATCCTATACCGTATCAAATTATCATTTATATTCATATAATTTCAAACTATGTCAGATTATGTACGTTTTATGATAATTCCAGTGAAACCTCTGAGCCCCAATATTTGTCATAAAATGCATTTCCCGAACCTCTCTCAGAAGGAAACGACCTCTGCGTATGATACAAACATCGAGTCCCAACCCAATCTGTCAGAGAGCCGCTGAACGAGCTCTAACTCGCTCTCATAATTTTGTATTTGAGAACTTGTATTTTAATGCTAATCTCAATAAGTAATTCGTGAGAATGTTTCTTTCGATAACTAAATGACTACATATTTTGCTGAGTGCAATTGGAGTTATCTTTAATTATTATAAAGGAGCATTATTGGAATGTATATTTAGTTTGAATTAAGCAACGTACAAAACGAGTATTTGAGTCACTATCTATTCTATACTTTAATATTTAAAAACATAAAGTTTAGAGGATGTGTTATATGTTTGATATTACCCAAACTAACGTTATCCCTTGGCACAGAATGGACTACGAACCCTATATATTTTTAGTAGCTGCAATGTTCTTTATATTATTTCGGAAATATTATAAGAACTTCCGAACACGTTCGAAAAATATAAGATATAAAAAGCTATAATTTATTGATAATAAATACCTCAGAATATTTATACATTTAAAATGAATATGTGATAAAGAGAAAGGTATTTTCAACGCAGGATTTGCAAAAATTGTACTATATGTTTGTTGCGGAATTTAATTTCTAATTTTTTTAACTAATGAGTTTTAATCAAACTGTTATAAGAATAATTTGGGTTTCTTTTAGAATCTGAATTGTTCTTTCACTTTATCATCTTACCTTAGCCAAATTTACATTAGTATATAAAACTTTTAAAGTATGTTACAATGTATAAATTGGACATACTCAATTAGACGGTTGTAAATAAATGTTCAGTTCATTGGCTATCAGAGCTCTTTCGGTTGTGCCCTTTATCCTCCGTTATTATATTTACCACATTTCCACTTATGTCTTATTAGTGTATCATTTTCAAATGAATAGATAATTGGATAAAAAGATAAATTATAATTATTTATATGTAAAGACAAATATTTGTAAATTTAAATAACTGCTTCGTTTTAACCGGTCTGGTAAAGTTTGTAAACTCTGCTATTCCTGCAATAACTAGAAGTAATACTTGTATTTTTCGGCTCTCATGAAGTTGAACATAACTTGATAACGGTGTGGAGTATCACAATAAGTCATCATATATTGTACAGATACCGGTTTTGGTAAGCAAAGTTTAGACACAAATTAAACCTAAAGAATAACCTTAGTTAAGCCACCAACCCTGTAATGCGTAAACCTCACAATAAGGTTACACTTTCTTTAGTATTGCTATACCATTAGGACATGCTAGCATATGTCGGAAATGTTCATAAAATATAATAAAAATATATTATTGGATTGCATCATTTCTGTAAATACATAAAAATAAATGAAGGATGTTAAGTGCTAAAGGCTAACTGCAAGGACATTGAAAGCTTTTAGGGGCTCTAAAATGTGTGTGGTATTTATATCGATTGCATTATGACTGATATTAACGACACCTTAAAGAAATAGTTTCTAATAAAATCATAAGGCACTAAAACTCTTTTATAAATTATAAAAATATGAATAATAGTGTCAATTATAGTAAATATAATTTGTAGGTATCTGTTACAATGATATTTTTCTATGTTAATTTTAAAGTTTTATTACTTTTCCTGCAGCGAAATAAATTAACGAAAAACGAATTTATTTCAATGCTAATATACAGATATGCTATGTCATTATATTTAATCGTAACGAGTTAAGTCGTCTTTATTTTACTATTATTATTAGGACGGATATTGTTAGTCTACATTATTGAGCTATCTTTCAAAACTATTGAAACGATGAAATTAATGCGACTGTTTGTAAGATTTTAGTTTTACCTCCATTTTTTATTTTGGATAATTTTTAGTAATAAATATAAATTTTCAGCTCGTTTTATTTAGTTAAGTTTTACTCTACTAGTTAAGACTTTTCGGTTAGCTTGTTTTTCATCAGTCACCATCGCTATTCTAGTAAATGTTTATTTAATCACTTACTTTTTTTTATAACATTATCAATATAATTAAACATGATTATGATTGAGAACATTTAAAATTAACTTAAGAAATTAGATGAATCAATATTTATTTTGGAATTTTTAATTGGGCTAACTAAAAATAACATAAAATTTTAGCTAAATATCCATATTTTTTCTCGCTGTCTTTAAGATTTCGAATCTGAAATTAAGAAGCTGATACTATCTCTTATAATAGTATATTTAATTTTCGAATAAATGTAGAAATTAAACTGAACTTTATTATTTTGCTTTTGCATGATATGTGTCATGAGGTACTATTGAAGAGGAAACATCCCCAACGCGCGAACCATTTCACGTGTAAAACATCTATCTATAGAGTTCTATAATCATTGAGATACATAGAATGTCTTTCAAATCCACAAAATACACATTTATATATTAAGAACATTTTATTTATACCAAGCATTTATACAAAATAGTGGTTTTAGATACCTGAAATTGCCGTCCAAAGTCAAGAGGTTAATTTTAATAATAAAGAATAGCACCCGGGTAGGGTACGATAAGCGGACCCGGTTTTTTTATATCGAGGAATGTAATCATCGATACTTAATATTTGCATCTCAAATCCTAGACTATCAATAGATATAAAAGTATCTATAGTCCTCAATAACAATAATATATTTTAAATTAAAATATGAATTTAATATTTACAGTGATCAAACAAATTATTATTACCAAAATTTGGAAAACTGAAGACGACCATATTTACTCCTCTCACAGTTACAGTATCCCACAATGTTAAAGTAACGAAAAAATGTCTTATCTTCTTTCAAACAATGTCGTTTTCTAAAATTGACTGTCATTTTTAATAATCAAATGTTACTTACATAAAATTATAATATTAAACTACAAGTATTATTTGAGAGTGTTTACAGCTGTTGATACAGATTATTAAAAGTTAATTGTTCAAAATAATTAATCAGTATCGATTGATTATATCGATTGTTTGATTAAGTAATATCGTTTGCCAATTTCGGTATAAAAAACCAGGTTCGCTTATCGCACCCTACACTATCAGCTACCCGAAATTAATATACAGTCCTGGATCTCCATAAAATCTTTAAAAAAATTTAACAATTTATAAAAGGCGAGTTTGATAAGTATAAGAATTTCGTCATATTGGCCGTTAATTTATATTTAAACACTATATTTAACCATATATGTTGTAAATGTGGCTATTTTAATAAGTGTTAGGACTATGCATTCACTGAACGATTCACTGAACTATTCACTGAACGATGGCAAATGTCCGGAAAAATCCTGTTTCCTTCACAATCCTTCCATCGTCAAAAATAACCTTTAAACTATGCATGTATTGCGATCACTGAAACGAAAATTTCAATCGGATTTCCTAAATATGAACCTAATGAGTGTCCTCAATTCTTTATTCAAGAATCGATTACAAACATGAAAAATATATTTTCTTAAAAAGTATTATAAAATAAACAGAAAATTTGTTACGTTGTAAACCTTGATATCTTGTCACCGTAATCACGATGGTAGTTAAGAACATGTGTTCAACGCGCTTTTACAAAGAGCTCAAAGACCTTAAAGATTCAACAGATCGCTTTGTGAACTACAAAGACTCTTGCTCTGGTCCTTAGGGAGCGAAGTGCCATAAGCACGCCTTTTATTTGGTATAAATAAACAGTTTTTAACAGAGCTTTCAAGTAAAATAATATCATAAATTTAACTTCTTACATAAAAAATATAATGAATTCATGATCATTATATATTTTAAGATGAAAGCACAATAGATTCATTTCAAAGTAGTTACAGTTTCTGGAGCTAGAATGTATATATTATACCCTTAACCAGTTTTAAATGTTGTAAATATAACCGTTATTCGAGTCGAAAAACTACGTATTGGTACGGACAGTATTTTTCGAAACTCCACATACCACGATTTTATGTTAATAATACAATATAAGTGATATTAATCATCATATTATTACTACGTCGTGGACGTTTGTTAATAGATAATTCCCATAAAAACAATATATTACTAAGTTCTAAATGTATTAGGGTCCACCGGAATAAAACTAAAATCAACATAAACAATATTTGATATTTAGAATTTAAATAATAACAATCCACAAACTCATTGGTTTGTTAGCAACACTGGCTCTAACGCTTGTGTAAGCGTTGTATCGTTCTGCAAAGTTTTGAGTCTTAATATAGTTAATACAAGCCTTTCAAACATACCTCTGGATGAAAATTCTTTATATACATTTACTGTGACTTTCCCCGTAAAAAGTGATCAAAAGATACACCTTATGTAATTCAAAGAGACTATCCTCAAGAGGTGTGAGACAAAAGAGGATGGTGAAAGTAACACATGTGGGTGGAGAGTCACAAGGAGACGGAAGATG
Source organism: Homalodisca vitripennis (assembly GCF_021130785.1). NCBI lineage: Eukaryota > Metazoa > Arthropoda > Insecta > Hemiptera > Cicadellidae > Homalodisca > Homalodisca vitripennis. Next base: position 70,855 of record NW_025777256.1, read on the forward strand.
CCTTTATGTCACGATCACTTCACCATTAATGGTATCATATTTTATTGGACTGATGGTTAATGGTAAGCTAATATTCGGGCAACTGGACGGTGCTACAAGACTAAGTGACTTGACACGATATGACCACTGAATTTCTTGACCAAGTTCGAAGGTGAGGATACTGGTGGCTGAACAAGGAGTACAGCGGACACCATCACCGGGGGCAGTAACGACGGCTAAGGCCGGTATCAACCACCACTGATGGGTGGAATACGTCAATACCAGGATACAGGAGAAGCGGACATCGGACTTCGGATTAGTGCTAATATGTTATAGTGCCATTTTATTGTGTTAATGGGTGTTTAGCTTAAAGAGCAAGCTTTCTCACGTAAGTTCTAGTAATTTAATTAATAGTTATGAGGAAGCAGTTTTATTAGAATATTTTGTTACGTAAAGCGTGGAAAATATTATAAAATTGTAAATAGTTTCACACATCATAAAATAACTCTTTATCTTGCCTTTAAAGTGGCTAGATTCGGGAGACATATTGGAGGTGTGTCTGCTAAGATGATACAACTTGTTATGAATTCAGAAAATTTAAGTTTGGTGTTTAAGAACAGCTAGTCTTAGTCTTTCTTGAAATAAGCTTTTATCCTAACACTCTAACGTTACAACCAATTTCAATTATAACAATTAGAATCATGATTTATAAAACTGCAATAAAAACTGAAAATATAATAATAATTAAATTTTTATGGGACATTTGAACGGAAAAAATAGGTGAGGAGCAGACTTTGTAAGAGGTAAAATTAATAGGAACGAACATTTCGTTTATTAAGGAATAGAGAGTTTTCATATTATTTAAATTTAAATAAACAGAGTAAGCGTATTCTTCCTTTGTTTTATTATAACTGGCTTAGTTGTAATAAATAATCGGTCAATTTATTAGGAGGAAAGAGCACTTCTTTAATTTATTTAAATGTTTGTTTTAAATTGATGATTGTTTAAATTTAGTCAGTGA
>NW_025777257.1:0-114712 GCF_021130785.1 Homalodisca vitripennis
GTTTGGAGGACGATCGACTCAGCCGCAGGTGTCGCAGGCATCTCTGCCACGGTTGTTTGGGCTGCGGATGTTGCAGGCGCCACGGCGTTCTCCAGTAGGTTTTCTATGTGGTCTTGTCTTGATTTTATATCAGCTAAGTTTGACAAAATTTTGGAATTTGAGGACTGAATCGAGTTCTCCAGTTTTTTCTTGCCTCAGTTTTATTTGAGATAACTCATCAGTTATTAGTGGTGCGTTTGAGGGCAAAGGTGTCAGTGGGTTTAAAGATGTCATGCCAGTCTCTGGTTTAGTCTGTGTTCCACACTCCGACAGTGAGGCGTTCATTAGTGAATTCCTGTTTAGGTCCCTTTCCTGGAAGCTCTCGAGCTTTTTCTTTAACAATAAAATAGCATTATTTTGTACAATATTCTGTTTTTCATGTGCACTTATTATATTTAGCTGTTGCATGTCATGACCTTCAAAAGTACTAGTCAACTCGTTCCTCAGTGTTTTCTCTTTGTCTAGCTGGTTCTCAAGCTGCTTGATGGTTTCAAGCAGTGAAGTTATTCTGTTTTATAGGGCATCTTTGTCATCTTCAAGTTCTTCGATTACGGCTTGGTCTTTAGCTTTGCTTACACTGCTTTGGTTTTTTATCCTCTGTGCCAGCTCAGAGTTTCGTAGCGTTAAGTCTAGAAGGTCCTGTTTTAGCTTAGCGTTTTCTTCCAAGAGAATGTTGCCGAATTCAGCTGCTAATGTAAGTGATGTATTTAGCTCGGGATTTTCATTGTCTGCAATTTTCGCTTGGATGTCTTCTATTGCAGTGTACGAGAGAGACGTGTTAGTGTGTGCATTGTTTTGGGGTGTAGGTGTACTTGTTAGGTTTTCAATATTTATTGTATTAGATTTGGCAGGTGTCACACACGACAACGTTTTTATGTCTTTGTCTGTGAGATTTTTAAACTTTTTATAACTCCATGTTAGGCATTTTGCTTGATACCACTTTTTGCAGGAGCTAGCACATTTTATTCCTTGATATTTGACTCCAGTCTCACATATTCCACAAGGAAATTTAGACATTTTGTTTTATTCAGTAAAAATTAAATTAATATTATTGTATTATTTGGGGCGGATAGGAGTAAGTAATAGTCATCAATTAATTATTGGAGTCAATCAGATAAAATATATGAGCTGTAGCCTGCTAATTGCTATTTACATTGGTGATTGACAGCTGGTAGATGAGAGTCTAGTCTGCAGTGTTGGGCAGGTTTGGTGGTGGTGGGGGAGTGACAATTCTTGACAGGAAACGACCACTGTAGTCAGTCTCAGGTTATTTATTACCGTCTTCTACATTCTTGAGAATTATCAGAAAACTATGTTCCACACAATAACCTGGTAAATTTTCCGTTTCTACCAAGAGTAGCTCAGTGGTTGTTACTATCTGTTGTAATCAGTGCTTTATAACTGTGATATACCAGTTTTTACATTTTATATTTATCTAGATTATTGATGCTGGTAAAATGGAGTGTTATATCTCTGTCTATTCTAGGTACTCATCTGAGACTTCTTCTTTTGTTTTTTTGTTGAAATTATTTGCAGGAGAATAGTTTAGTGGGGAAAAACTTGGCACTGAATTGTTGAACTGTTACTTGTCACCACAGATCGACTGTGTTTCAGTAAAAGGTTTCAGTAAAAACAGATTTACTTGATACCTTACTGTAGAAGTTCTCAAAGAGTGTGGGGCGCGACCCCCAAGGGGGGCGCAATGAAGATTCAGAGGGAGCCTATACTTGCTTGAAAAAGTAATTTAATTTACTTTCAAAATAATAAAGCAAACTTTTTATTTTTAAAATTACGTGTACATATAATTTTTAGTCATCGTCTAATAGTGCCAAATATTTTATTTTTCTTAGTTCATTCGTAGTAAAATACTGAGAGTGTACTTGAGATGACTTGTCGTGATTGCTTGACAAAAACCACCAAAACTCAACTTTTTAAACTGACTGAGATTTTTTGCTGCAATTTGCATACATGGCATATATATTCGAGAAAATAAATGTACTAAACAAGTCTTTACAGAAAACGTGCAAACCTTCTGCATTGGACTGAAAGGGTAAACAGTTTTGTAAAGAAGCTAAGTTTTTACAAGGGCGGTCTGAAAAGTGACAATATAAAGCTATTTCCTAATTTAAACATTATTATTGAAGAAATGGATCTCAAAACTATTCCAAGGAATGCAAAGAAATGCTTTCGTAAACACTTTTGATCTCATATTAAAAATATTTTGATGAGAACTTGGATGGATTGGTATTGATTCAAAACCTGTTTAACCATCCGTCGATGAGTGCTCCCTCAACATGATAGAAGGAGAAAAACCTCATTGACCTCCAGGGTGATACTGAGCTTGAAAGTAAGTTTAAAGAATCTTCTCTCACATCGTTCTGGATTGGTGTACAAAAGGAACATGCAATTTTGACTGAAAAGGCATTGAAAATAATCACTCATTGCCACTGCTTATTCTTGTGAAACTAGGGTTTCTGCTCTAGCTGCCATGAAGAGTAAATATCGCTCAAGACTGAATTTGACCAAGGAACTCAGAGTAGCATTATCAGAACTGACACTGTGTTTCGACAAGCTATGTGCAAAGAGAAAAAGAGCACACCCTTCACATTGAAGCTCTTTGAGTTATAAATAACATATATTTACTGTAGTAGGTGAAATAATTAAATAATAAATTGTAATTGTTTGTATAGAATTTGTTTTACTTACGATTAATCCTATTGCCCTATTAGGCTCCAATGTAGTATTCATAAAATGTGCAAAACTAAGCAAATAAAAGTTGAAGCGGTTACAAACACATTTAGTGATCCGATATTTTTTATGAGATATATCAATCATGATTGACATTGGTTCTGCCTGTAGCTGGGATGCCATGTAATTTTTTGTGATGGGCACCAGGTGGCTCGCCTTGTTAGTTTCATGGAATATCTACTTGAATTCGGGTAAAAATTATGATATATTTAAATAGAAAGTAACTAAAATTTTACATATTGTGTAACAAATAACTTAGTTTTTGCAATCAATGGAAGTACAATTATTTGTACTTATAAATATTAAATTAAGAGCAGTACATTTTATTGTGTTATAAAGATCTTAAGTAAAGACATCGTGGTTTTAATTGATTTGCTCTTAATCTTTAATTTTTTTCGATTTCATCAATCAGTGCTGAATATATAAAGAAACTTGACCGTTTTTGGATTAAATGGTTTTCAAAACCACTAGGATCTTTCTACGGAGATCTGGACGCCTAGTATATCCTAAGCTGATGATATGAATAACGTTAGTATTTACTGGGTACTGTTCCAAAATATTCTTAGTTTTTATCAAGCCAGGGAAGTGCGATGAATGCAAGCTTATCAGTTGCAATGTTCATGCAAGTCTAGGCCTAAAAACCAATCATGAGAGTAGGGAGATAGACAATTGTAAGCAGCTACTCAGTTTTAAAAGCCAGACGATACATTGTTTGACATCTGCGTTTTTCTATTTTGCGCTGATACAGGTAAAGTTTTTTTACTCGAAAGCGTTGATGTTTACTTTAAACAATCATATTTGTATTGTTATATATTTATATATTACACAGTTTTAATGCGGTTTTTAACCACTTTTGTAAATTATAATGAAAATTGTTTGAAAGAAAAAGAATCTTAATTGTAAGTTTGTTTGTTCGTATATTTGTCAGCAGGTCTTCTCGAGGATGAAAGCAATGAGCAATTACTTGAAACTGACAGTAACCTCAGTGAAGCCTGTACCGTGAGAGGTGATATGGCATTCTATTATATTGTATAAGAGAATAGACTAGTACTTACTAGAGCGCTAAGAACTTCACATATTTGATTTTAATAACAGCGAGCTAGCGAGAGGATAACAAGTCAAGTAATAGGATGATGGTTGGAAAGTCCTTGAATTGTAACATTTCGTTGCTTAATTCTTTGTCTTGATCTTCTTGGTAGCTGTCTATTATAGTTTAACTTGCTGCTAACACCTCATCATTAGAGAGCATGTCCAATTTGTTAAGGAACCCAAACCTCGTATCGATAACTTCATATGCTTGAAGCCTCTTTGTCAATGCACAATACGTATACAATTATTTGTTCGTACACTACCATAACCTGGCATAAATCATAATGACGTTTTGATTTAATAGCATGCTTTAACACAATTATAATAACTTCAATTAAGTATTCAAAATTACTGCTAATCCTCAGTACAAAGCAAATTACTGGTTTTTAACATATTTCCGATGTTTTGATTATATCAATCAGCTTTAATAATTTTGATCAAGACATGCCTACCTTACCTATAACGTGTTAACGGATAAATTTACAACTGATTACTAGTAATTTTGTATATTGCGATTTCGTGAGTTAGTGCACGTTACGTGATTCTACCTGAATTAAATGGAATTACAAATATTTATATATGTTAAGTATTATAAATTAATGGAGGATCCTTTTATAAAAGTCGCCATGTTCTCTTGGAGTGCGCAACATTCTGTGTCTGCCAATGACTACGAACGTAATACAGCACTAAACCAGGCTCTTACTATCTGGCTGTAGATCAAGTACAGCCATCAAGTAGCATTAGGTCCTGAGGACTAGTGTTCCTATTGTTTTGTACTAACTTTACCAGTACATCTCAATAAGAAGGAGATTGATTCTTCTATTTATATTGTAATGGAAATAAAATGTTAATGCATCCTGATAACTGGTCGAATAGTTTCAAAAAATTGTTTGATAAGAACACTGGTTACTTTTGGTCGCATAGGCAAACTTTTATCACAAACGTCGCTTGTATTATATAGGTTATGTGTAATCTTGCGGCGAGTGCCGCTATAGATTTGAATTTGGCGCGCGTAATCCTTCAGTAGCCGCAAACGCGATAGCCAGCTGCGCCGACCTCTAGCTCTTAGCTTGAACAATAGGAGCTTCCTACCATCCGGAATTCTTCTGGACAGGTTCTGGCAGGATGATTCCTGCTAGGTTAGCAGGCTGAGACCGGAGGTTGTGCGAGTAGTCGTTGTGCAGCGATCGGGTGGAGTGGACGGTAGAAGTGAGAGTACGTGGCCTGGGACTTGATATAATTGTTAGGGAACCTTTCGGAACTATATTCAAATTATTAGTTAATCTTTAATCATCAAAGCTGGTTAGGTTTTGAATAGAGGGAATCTAGTGGCGGGATCCACGGTTATTATTCCTCTGGAAGGTGCCCTCTTCCGGTCGCGACGACACGAGGTTGCAATCTGAACAACAATCTGCAAGTATAAACCCCATAAACATGAAGTGGCAGCTATTACTGATACATTACAAAACCGCTCTGCTCAACCACATCTCAGAAATAGAAACTTGATACTTTTACTGGAGAGCCAGGTAAAGACTTTGCAGAATGGTAGAGTTGAGGTCGAGCCCGTGTTGGAGGAGATGAATGACAGAACACGTCAGGCAAGGAACATCGTTACGTATAATATTCCAGCAAGTGGAAGCAAGATTTCGGTATTAAGAATAGACCAAGATTACAATCTAGCTGCACTGGTGGTATAAGTGTCTCACTGAACTTTAATCTGTGTAAGAAGGCCAAGACACCTAAGATTTACTTACTTATAAGTTTGATCGGTTTTTCATGTAGAGTCCTGAAAAAGAGGAAACTTCTAAACTGTATACAATTATACCTGCCACTAGAATGTAGCAATTGAACCTATTATTATTATATGCAATTATCTGTCACCAACACTAGTTCCTAAACATAGACGGAACAGTTGTTTTTGGAAACTAGTGCCAGCGCGAGGATTGTATTGGAAATAACAGAATTAATAAAATGAAATACGTTGTCTTAAAACCGCGACGTATCTTGCTTAAGATGATGATAATTATTAAACAATCACATATACTTTTATCTATATTATAATTCTAGTAACTTAACTTTTTGTATAATGCTAAAATATGTTCAATTTTAAGTAAAAGGAGAATTATAGGTAATTTTTTAACATAAAATTTGTTATTTTTATCTAATGTCTCAGAAAATGCTCCTAGCGCCAAATCACCGAATTAACAAGAGCGAGTCACCTGGTGGCTATGATTGGAACTATCATAACTACTCTAACTATAGGCAGTACTAATGCTACCTGTAAAACACACACACACACACACACACACACACACACACACACACACATATATATATATATATATATATATATATATATATATATATAATTATATATCTATACGTATATGCATAATATATTATGTATAAAATTGAATTAAATTATAACTATAAAATAAGTTTATGACATTTCTAATGGATTAAAGAATTAACAAGCTATAATTCCGATGTTTTGGGAGAATAATAATAATAGCAACATTCTCTTTAGTATTAACTGTAATCACACAATTGTATAGTATACGTTAATATACTACCATAGTTAAAATGTTTAATATCCTCAAGAAGCATTAGGTCAGCCTTTTTCAGCATAATGTTTAAAAAGCATGGATAAATGATACAATATATTTATGTAATATCCGAAAAGCAGAACACTTCAAAATATGATTCTATTATATCACTGATAACAAGGGAATATCAGTCATTATAAGTTATACCGAAAAAAACTTGAGATAGTAAGATAAATGTACTGTTAATTTATATTAGTGTAACAACCAACATATTATAAATTTAAAAACTTTTTTCAAAAATTATTACAGTAGGTTCTTAAACTCTTTTAATATAGTCATTCTTCTTTGCCATTTTATGTAATTTCTCAATCTGAAGGAAGGCAAGATTACGAGATCAAGAAATGAAAGATATTATGAAAGTATAGGCTACGTTTAAGAACATAATTTAAATGAGGTAAATGCAAGATGTTCGAGATGTCTCTAAATGTTATCGGCAGTGTCAAGTCCATAATAGGTTTGTGAAAGTGAACGTTTATGCTGTTGTCAGCCTACAGTTTGAGGAATCGTAAATAAAAAAATCGCAATCTCCATAACAGAATAGGAGGTTTTGATCAATAAGACATAATAATGGAAAAGGTTATTAGTATTACCGTACCAGACGAGAGATTATTGTTTCTACACAAGTCAAGAAATGAAACATTTAAGAACATTAAACGCGGTAAGTACTGAAGAAATGAAATACTGTATTACGTTTAACAACGTAAATGCAAGATGTTCGAGATGCTTCTAAATGTTATCGGCAGTGTCAAGTCCATAATAGGTTTGTGAAAGTGAACGTTTATACTGTTGTCAGCCTACAGTTTGAGGAATCGAAATAAAAAAATCGCAATCTCCATAAAAGAATAGGAAATTTTGATCAATAAGACATAATAATGGAAAAGGTTATTAGTATTACCGTACCAATCTGATCTGACCCTGTTACATCGTTGGTCGTTGTTGAAAGCAGATAGCAACTATAACGGCTTAGTTATAAGCGATATCGCTAACAGAGTGGCCTGACCATTCAACATTTAACATTTGTATTGATGGAAACCTGTATATTAATCTAAACTGTAAATTAATTCAATTATGTTTCCAAAATGTTTAACTCCGTCTTAAATACGACGTAACCTCCATACTACAACATTGAGTGATGGGATTGAGAGCTGTCACTGGTCATTCAATCTGTCACCAATATTTACAGGTCGTTGTTACTGAAGTCACCGAAAGTACATTAATTTTTCAATAAACGTATAATTAATTATATGTCTACGGAAAGGAGCCTAGTGAAAATTACGGAATTAACAAGAGCGAGCCATCTGGTGGCTATTGTTGAAACTAATATAATATCCTTACCTACAGGCAGAACTAATGCCAACTATTAGATACATGTATGTATAATATTGTATAATATCCATTAGGGTGGCGTCTGACCTTCTCTCACTAAGTAGATCAATGTCTTCTCGGGTTTTGGGTCTGATTACGGGTCATGAATACCTGAGGAAGCATCTCCACAGGGTCAGTATCCTTCGGGAAGATTCGCTGTGTAGAAGTTTTGACGAAAAGGAGGACACTGGTGAACACCTGGTCTTTGACTGTCCTGCAATAGCAAGCATCTTAATAACATCTTTGGTAGTTTGTACAAGGGTAGCGGATTTCCTCAGGAGGTCCTGATCGGTTGTTGTCGGCGGTTTGTAGAACGGCTGAAACCGTAGACTGGTCGGCCCCTTGGTGTCCTTCCGGGGTGCGCAAAAGGCCCTTGAGGCTTAAGTGCATGGCAATAAGCCGCCCCATAGAAGAAGATGAAGAACCTCTCTAATGCATTAATGATTTGCCAATATTTTTGCGCTGTGAGAATAACAAAATCATTCTTTATAGCAACAACTGCAGTGACACTCCTGCACAGCATAAGTTAATACACTCATGCCATTGTAAACATAGTATTATTTATAATATAATGAATAAAAGTCTAGGTTTACGATGTTGAAGCTGGGTATTTGTTTCATTATTAATGAAGCACAAGGATCTCCATCCTAACTTCCCACCATGACCGTTCGACAGAGTGAATCGCCTTTTATACCATAAGGTGTATTAACGAAAATTTAAAATGTTTTGGGATTTTGAGATGTTTAATACCCTCAAGTAGCATGTGCACATTTATAACGCCTCCCAAAACAAATTGTTAGAAAAAAATGAATGAATGATTTTTTATGGAATATCTGGGAAGCAGAAAACATCAAAATGTGTGTCGTAAGACTGATAACAAGGAAATATTCAGTATTTTAAAAACTATACGGAAAATCCTTGAGATAATTTAATTGTTAGTTTATTTGATTATAACAATATAATTTCAATTTTACAAAAGTATTTAAAAATGTGTTGTAGCGGCGCGTTTAATACCTTCTATATAATCACACTTCTTTGGCTGAATTTATGTCATTCCGCCATACACTGGAAAAGAAGATTGCTAAATCCAGATTAATAAGTAATACTTATTATTTATTTATGATATATCTAATCATGTTTAAATTAGTAAATTTGTTATGAAAACCAGTTTAGATTTTCCGTAATGTGTCACAAAGTATAAATGGAAATGCCCTTATAAATTCGGGTGGTCTTAATGTTCCACAGATAGCAAGATGGGAGAATATTGTTTCCACACAAGTCAAAGAAATGAAAGATGAGTATTTTAAAGGCATTAATCATGTTAGTGTAAGATGTATGAGATGCTACAGAACGCTATATTAGTTGTGTCAAGTGTTACGAAATTGAAAGTTTGTACTGTTTCCCTTATTAGCCTACATACTTAATACATAAGTATACATACATAAAATATTGTTATATTCATAAAAGTAATAGAGGTACGATAAATAAGTCTAATGTATTTAACAGATAATTGAGGATTCATTAAGACTTTCCTCACCATGTTCCTAAGCGCAAAGGTTCTTTTATTACTAAATGCACTGAGAGGTTTATCAGTGTTTTGTACTAAGTGAATAAAAGATGACACACTGAGACAACTTGTAAACGGTTAAACGCGAAGTATAATTAGCAAATTACGAGTAGAATGAAATTTGAATATTCTATGCACATTTGGTCAGTGTTATATGATATTTATAAATTGAAATATTATAATCAATATATATATATATATATATATATATATATATATATATATATATGATATAATTTATTTCTATAAGAATATGTTTACAGTTCCGTAAAATGTATTTTCAAAAGTCTGCTTGTATATACATTATTCAATAATGGAATACATATGAATTATTCGTTACAATTTTTGTACTATTACATTACATTGTGAAAGACAAATCTTTTTGGCGGCGTTCAAAAACACAGGCCATCCCTGGATGAAATATTTACTTCTGTCTTTCACCAGCCATGTACATGTATATGCGACCAAAAAGCAATTGGAGCAGACCAAAAGATTTAGGCTTTAGTACTGCCAATAGACTCCACCTTGAGTTAGTTCCAAGTACAGCCACCAGGTGATTCGCTCATGTTAATTCCGTACATTGACACTAGGCTCCTCTACCAAGACATTAGATGACAATTACTAAACTTGTATTAAAAAATTATTTAAATATTAATAAAATGCTCATAAATTAAATGTATTATTCAATAAAGTGAAGCGCAATGGTTTACAATTGTACCCGTACAAAGAAATAAGTAGCATGTGCAACATTTAGCATCTGATGCAAAAGACCTCCCGGTTTTTAAAATAATGAGTGTTGTTCTATTAATGCTCTTCTTTTCTGTACATTATTACAGGCTACATATAAGATGGAAGAGGTATTCTGAATTGGTATATTTTGAAAGCCACTTGTACCTGCTGCTTAATGCGCGGTTGGTGGCTTATAATAGTATAATCTCTTAAGCAACTGAACTATATAGCGTTTATCTTTGCTCTGCCATTTGAGAACCTGGTATTGAATATCGTCTTTACCTGTTATATTGCGGTATCACGTAGTTATGTCCGCATGAACTCATTTACTTGCTTTGTGATAAATCAAGTGAACGTTGTAATATTTTAGAATTTAGTGACAATGAATGATCTGTAAATGGTGACTTCAATGATAATGGTCTGTATATACCAGTAAAACATTTTCCTGGCCACTGATTGTGGACAACCATATCATTTAATTTTGTACTAAGGAGATTACAAACTGGCTGATACGGAATTAAACATTTTTTAAGTATAATTGAACGCATTTAAAGTTTACAGTAATATACAGATTGCAGTCAATACAAACATTGAATAAATTATCAGGGTAATCTGTTAGCGATAACGCTTACAACTAAGCCGTTGTGGAAGTTATTATCTGCTTTCGTACAACGGCCAAACACATAACAAGGTCAGACCGATATTTGTTCTCGCATTTCCTACAACTTGGTATTTTTCTGACTGATCATAGCAATGAGTTTTAGAGCATTAGAGAGTTTTTTTTAGCATTAGAGTTTATTGAAACATTTTGTGTGATGCGGTTTGAAAGTTGGAATACTGTAATCATAAATAATACTTTCATTTGTTATTTGTTGTGACTATGTTTATAATACTCTATAAAAAGCATATGTTTCTGATACAATTTTTATACGTGTTGTATATTTTTGAAACATATAACAATAAAGAGTTACACTTTTGTGCTATAGGTAGGCCTATATTTCTTTTTTATACTAGTAGTTAACCAGGGCTTCGCATGCAATATCATAAGTATTACACTTGTATGTGCACTTCTGGTTCGAGTGAATTATATTTCCGACGTGAATGTTAAGTTTACCTTGTCGCCACGATCGAGAATATCTGTCAAAATCTGTATATTTGGGACCTTTTATTTGATTAATTCCTAGTAGTTTTATTCCATACTTGAATTTCCCTTATTTTTTATCTAGTCTAAATTTCCTACTTGTGTCAAAAGAAAATTAGCGTGGTTGCTATAACATACTTTAAATTTATAACAAAAGTTATTAAAAGTAAAGTAAGGTAGTAGTATCTTTGCTTTTATATCTCTATTACGAACCCTAAGAATGTCCATGTAAAATTTCAGTACAATCTTTGTTATAGAAAAATCTCAAGTTCAATTTGGTCTTAAACTTATTCAATATGTAGATTTGGTTGGAGAGATCAAAATGTGAATATAAGTATTAAACCGTCCGCCAGTATAGTCCTTGACGGCTATCGTCAATCTAAACAGCATTCTTAACTATGATATCGAAAATGATAAAATTCAAAATCAATACATTTGTATCATAATTAGTTTAACAAATGAATCGAGTAGGATAGCCCATACTGGCTTAACGTAGCGTTTATGTAATTTGTGACATTAGCACTCGTGCCATTAGCTTCAGATAAGCGTATTTTTACTAGGCCTACTTTTAAATATTTTTCTCAAATAATTCATATACTGTAATAAAGAATTGAATTATTAAACAATAATCAACACATTTCAACTAGGCCTACTGATAATAATTAAAAAAAAAAAAACAAATTTATTTAAGAAAAATCAACGATCATTTATCATTAATTCGAAAAAATAAATTACAAACCATAATTTCTTACAAATAAAAGATACACAAACAAATTATCATCCGATAACTTGTAAATTTAGCATCAAGTCATTCAAATAAATCCTATACAATATGTGCAATTCACAAGGATTAAAAAAAATTTTATTGTTCTTAAGCACGTTTAAGAAGAATGCCATTTAGGTAGCCTACAGTTTAAAGAGCACATGTATTTTTTAGCACTACTACAAAAATTAATCTTTTAACTTTGTTTTTTAATGTGTTTATTAGTTTTGTAATTGTTCATATTAATCAATATGTTACATAATTTAATTTTTATTCGACAATTTTTAAGTACGTGCGCGCGCGTGTATGTGTGTGTTAAATATAACAAAGGATCATATAAAGGAAGAATTATATATATATATATATATATATATATATATATATATATATATATATATATATATATATCCTACATATAATATATAAAAGACAGATATTAATAATGTCCCCAAAATAGGTCAAGCACTGTTCTAAAGTACTTATTTGACTTTTATTTAAAACTAAACCTTTTTTCGAATTTCAAAAACATATTTAACAAAGAATTTGTCGATTTTATCCAGGTGTTCGTGAGTTAAGTGTGTAGCAACACATTTAGTCATCTATGCATATTTATAAGATATAAAATCATGAATGGCATTGGTTCTGCTTGTAGCTATCCCATGTTAGTTTTGGTGATGGCCACCAGGTGACCGCTCTTGTTAGTTCCATGAAATTCCACGTGGGCAATTAATGCAATGTTGATGCAAGTTCTATGCAGAAAAGGCAATCACGACTGTATTGAAATAATTAATTATTGTTAACAACGAGTCAGGTTTGAAAGCCAGGACATAAATGTTTTGACATTTGCTATTTTTACTACGTTTATGTTTATTTTAAATAATCATACTTGTATTGTTATATTACATACGTCACTCCCTCTGTGTTTGTATTTGCAGGCAAACTAATAACCTAAATGGGGTCAATCTTGAATGTAACAATAATATTGTATTGTATATTATATGTAAAGATAGAAGAGCATAACAAAGCGACGAGAACGTGACAAAGTTGCCATTTGACCCCAATTATAGTATTTCTAGCATTTAGTAGGTCTAAGCGGTTAGAATATGGTACGTCATTCTGGACGGCCTTAGTTAAAACTTATTATTAGCTTATTCTTATTCACCTCGTTTTCGGAAATAGTTTCCTACTAAGTAAAATATTCTAATTTAAACATTTGGATTTTGGGTGACGTGAATAAAATTAAAATATTCTACTTAATTCGAACTCAGTTATTAGTAATTTTCAAATATAAAATTAAGAGTAGGCTATAATTTTTCACAAATAATCATCATCTAGCAACTTATAACATTAACATTTATGCCATACAAACTATTCCTAGCGATGAAGATATTTAAATTTTTCTTCTTTTATTTGTTGAATAAGTATTGCTGCAATAGTAAAATGTTAGTAATTATTTTTAAATAAACATCTTCATCTCGAGGAAGAGATTGTATGCCATAAATGTTTAATGTTGTCCGTTATTGAATGCATTACAGCAGTTAGGGCAATACCGAATAGTCGCTAAAGGGACAGCAAAATAAACCTCATAACGTAACGTTTTATTATAGTTTTAAGTATTATAAGCCACCAACCGCGCTTAAAGTAGAGGTGGGTCCAAGTAACTGTAATCGCTCCTTTGTAACTGGTACTCGCCTCTCAAAAAGTAATCGATTACTCTAGGCGTCGAGTACCAGGTACAAAGTAATCACTTCCTCACCGAACGCGGCTACGCGGCTACTGTCTAGCAGTAACAGTTACGTGTAACAGTTTTCGTGATGAGCCCCTCCCTACTACTGCAAATCTAAGCGATTACTTGGCATAGTACTTGTATTAGTAATCGAGCTGAACTAAAATTCAATGGTACTACTGAGTAAATTGCATAGCAAGCATTGAGTACAACATATTTGATAGCCTCTACTTTTTTGTACTCAATTATACGAGAATCAGTATTTAAAATAATCATTTGAGTTACCGTATCTTATTATCTAAATATTAAAACAAAAATATAATCAAGACAGAATTAAATGTTTAAAGTCAGGCATTAAAAATAGTACTGGTTTATCATATTACTGAACTTACTGAATGGCAAACAAAATGTGTGAGTTTTCCATTTGCTACTTACAGTAGTTAAAAACGTTATGGTAAAAAAATTGTGACTCAGAAATATTCAGATTAAAGTCAGGTTCATAAAAAAACTCAGAAATTCCAATTAGGGTTTTCAGCTGTTGTTTATTTCGTATTTACGAGAGTAACAAGTATATTTTAAATAATATACCAACAATCTTAAACAAACCATCTATTTAATCTTTTTATGATTGCTAACATCACAAAAGTCTTTGGGATTCCTTTATGTGCAAATAACCTAAATGAAAAAACATATTGCAGATAACTGTAACTAACTATATACAAACCATATATAAAGAAAAATCATTTCCGAGAATCAATATTTCTTGTATCGAATAACATTATAAAAAACACATCTAAATTAAGAAAAAATAACATGTATCAGTCTGTTTTGTTTGAGGTAACTTATACTTAGGCATTAAATACGAAATAGGAACAAATTAACAGAAATGACATAATTATAATAAGATAGTACTTCATAACATCATAATAGAAAAAATATCAAAAGATCAACTAGAGTCATTAATATTAATTATGTAGGTGTAATTACATACAAAACAATGAGTTTCGAAGAACTGTAGGCCTACCCTCGATTCACCAGAGTTGCAGTTTTAAAAGTCTTGGTCTACTTTAGGTTTGTGTTTAAAAACATCAGTTCATTTACTTTTTTTGTTGTTAAACGGGTTCTTCTGTCACTTATAAAATAACCAGCTTTAGAGAACATCCTCTCACAAGGGACGGATGTTGCGACAATGCCACAGCTCCGAATAAATACTGTGGCTAGATGGGGATAAATGTTTTTGTGGCATTTCCACCACTCCAGTGGATCCTTTTTCCTAGATATTGGACTGTCATCCATGTATTTTTGTATCTGTAACAATTTAGAATAAAATTTGTAGGTTTAAAAAAAGTTAAAAACTGTAGGGTTTATTTTAAAACATTTTTTTCAATGAATTTAATGGTTAGGTTAGCTTGGAATGCAAAAAGTAAACAAAATGTACGTTGTGTCGTTCAACCTAAAATGAACAAAGGGGGTTACAAATGTAACTTTTGTAATTTTTGAAAATATAAAAAAGTAATAATTAATTACCTCTTGGATTGCCATTGAAGTGGGATTGGATTTTCGGTTTCACTTTAAGCAATTATTTCCTCAACATCATCCCAAACTGAAATCTTTTTTCTCGGTAGATTCTGTTTCTTGGTCTGGTTCAACTTCATTATCACTGAGGTCCTCAGGATTTTGTTCATTTCTTTTTTGATTTATGACTCCAACTAATAAATCACACAGGTCTTTCTTGATTTCAATGGTTGTAGATTCTTCTAGAAACATGTGATGTTTATAGCGGGGATCGAGGAATGTGCAAAGTCTTAAGGTTTTACTTTTTTCCAAGTTCGGAAATCTGTCATCACAGCTTTTGAGCATGGAATTAAGCACGTCTTTCACACTTTCTTTAGTAACATTAACAGAAATTTTCTTAAGAGCAGACTTCAAACCCCTTGTTATTGGGATTACTTTACTGGCGTTCAAATATTTTTCGCTACTCATCTCTTTGGTAACTTCTTCACATGGGCGTAGGACGTCACACAACTGCTTACAAATTTCCCACTCATCCGAACTTAATGGGGTCAAATCGGTATCCAGGATTGCTAGGGAATATTTTATAGCCTCTTCCAAATCTACGAACCTTTGTAACATGTAGAACGTAGAGTTCCATCTTGTAGCAATATCCTGCAAGATCCTTTTAGGCTGTTTGGCTCCCTGCAACTCCTGATACTTAATCAGTTTTTGTGATGCTTTGTTACTACGTTTAAAGTGGGAGACTATAGTTTTGACTTTTTTTATCAGGTCTTCAACAGGATGTAATGATTGTTGGACAAGTAAATTTAACTTATGAGCGTAACAGCCATAGTGTTTCATCTTCAACACTTTTGTTACTGCACTAGTAATGTTTGAACAATTATCTGAAACTATCATGGATACTTTATTTTTTATATCCCACTCATTTATAGCTGAAAAAATTTCGTCTGCTAAGTTTTTAGCAGTATGGGTTTCTTCGAAAACTGAGCATTGAAAAAGTACTGTTTTCATTGAAAAATCTTCAGTTATGTAGTGGCCTGTGATGCCCATATAACTGTCGTTTTTACTTGATGTCCATATGTCTGTTGTAAGACAAACACTTGTTGCTTCCTTCTCTAAAGTATGTTTAAGTGTAGTGCGGGTTTCTTCAAAAATAGCTGGCATCATTGAGTTAGAAAAATATTTTCTACCAGGTATTTTATAGGAAGGACAGCAAGTTTCCATGAGATTTTTAAAGCCTCTGTCCTCTACCATTGAAAATGGCTGAAAATCCCAAGCAAATAATTTTAATATGGCCAAGTCAATTTTATTTTTATCCGATGGTGTGATTTTTTTAGGCACAAATGACGTAATTGGTGTTTGTTTTTTCTTTGATGGTAACGTGTACAAAGGGACTGTTACATCTGTGGTAGTCTTACTTGTTATTGTACTCGTACTCGGAAACATCACTGAAGGCAACAGTCTAGCTGTGTCGGGAAGCTCTACTGGCTGAGATTGTGAAAACTCGATAACTATAGGTGTCTCTTCAGTAATAACGTTAGTTCTGTCTTCATTACTGGTAGCTGGTAACTCTACTGTTGCGGCAGGCAATGAAACTGTTGGATGCTTCCTTCCCATATGTTTTTTTAAATTAGAAATAGAACCAGTAAAAGAAAATTTCCTTTTACAAAGCTTACAAATTGCTTGATTTGTACCTACTGGATCAAAAAAGTTCCAAATCTCACTCGTCTTCTTACGTTTTGCTGCTGGAGGCTCCATTTAATTTCAAACAACACTTTATTACACAATGAAATAACCATGCAACTAACTAACACTTTATAAACATTGCACAACACACAATATGTTTTACAATCTAAGCTTACTACACGTTTACCACAAGAGAGCCAAGAAGTATACTTATATTGACGACGAAATGAAAATATAATGGAACTTTATGGAACGGGAATTCGTTTAGTTCCCCCTCCTAAGGGGCGCGGGATAAACCGAGTAACCGACCAATCTGGTTGCTGCGCTGATGACTAAGACATATTCCTGGAAACCCCAACCAACCTCCTCCCCCCATCCTTTGTAACCTGCTGAACTGAAATAGGGGTCAATGCACCAAATGACGAATGCAGACTGAGTCATGGGTGGAAACGTGAGTACAGGATGTAATCGTATTCGTTGGAACAAGCGGACAAAAACGGATTCCTGGTTCCCCAGTCTACGATAGCAGTTGTGTCCGCAAGAGTAATCGCGATTACAAAGTAATCACTAAAAGTAACTGGTACCAAGCTGTACCAGTAATCGTTGTAATCGGTACGGCAAAGTAATCGTTTAGCGCATCTCTAGCTTAAAGCAGCTCGTTCAAGTGGCCTCCAAATACAACACAATAACAGAAATTCGAAGAAAACACCACGAAATATTACAATAAAAGAAGAGTATTAACGTAAAAACACACATTGTTTTAAAACCGAGAGGTATTTTGCTTAAGTTGACAAATATGACACATACAAAAATATTTCTGTAAATGTTATCATTGTAAACAATTGCGCTTTAGTTCGTAAAAAATGTATTATATGTATTTACTATATATTAACATATATTATGTATTTTAATAAACATTTAGATATTTGTACCAAAATGTCTAAGGAAAGGGACCCAGTGTCAAATCACGGAACTAACGAGAGTGAGGAGTGTGACTCGTCTGGTGGCTATAATTGGAACTAACATAACATACCTAGCTACAGACAGTACTAATGTCATCTCGTATTTTATATGTTCTGATATAAATATATAAACCGTGTTATGAATTCGTTCTCAGCATACATTTATGTTTTATAACTTGCTTGATAAATGTATGCTAATATTTTTTAATATATAAAAACTTTTGTCCACATGCTGGTCCGCGTGTAATGAGCGGTCAATGTTGGTCCTTTTTATACACCGTACAATTAAGCGGTACATGTTGATCCGCGGGTCGTATGGTTGGTGGTGGGAGTAAGAGGGGAAGGGACCTGCATCTGCCTTTTGATTGTAATATATTGAAAAGACCTGTACTTGCCTTTCGTTTGTAAAACTCCAAGTTGTAAAGCATTCATTTCACATATTTTACTTCATTTTAAGGTAATCAATAATATTACCTTAGGTGAAAGTAACAGAATATCTTGGATAATCATTAATATTAAAACATAAATTGCTGTTGCATCTGATCTGTGGCCTCCTTATTACCCACAGACATTTATTGTATTTCATAATATTAAACACATATTTCAATAGAATGACATTTTCTAAATCATACGCATTAAAAATATTTTCAGTTTAAACTATTTCTATATTTACAGTTATAAATGGTAATGCGCATGTTTTAATGTAAGTAATATTTATCTATGCTGTGCATTTTTGTCATAATACCGTTTTTTAATTTGTTAATGGGTCGTGTTTTTGTAGTGAATTTAACATAAAAGTTAATTGACAGTGGCTGGTTTACACACGGAGAATATTATGCCTCAAGCGTCTCAATTATTGCTGGGTAGTTGTGTGGCCAGCAAATCAGCGAAAGGATTGCATTGAAATAGATAAAATAACAGCTTTATTTTGCCAGAACATTATAAACTTTAAAGCACTCTTCAAAGTATTTTTTATTTTAAAATTTTAAACATCTACATCACATATATCACCCTAACACACTAAAAGAATGTAAACATTCTACATTAATATCATTTTAAAAATAATACACCAATCATCAATGATGAACTTAAATCTATGAATTGTTTTTTAATTAAACTAATTTTCGAATATGATCAGGGACCAGGAATGTATACACGTATAGGCCTACTAATTCCATACTAACTGCTGAATTACATCTACCCATTTATACTATAAGATAACCAGCAACATATTTTTCTCCTAAAATTATAAATACGGAATGAAATGAAAAATAAAAGTTGTACATTTTATAATAAATCTGCCATAAAAAAGTTAATTATAATTATGTGATATTGAAGGGAGTTGAATTCACTAAAAGCTAAAAAATAAACATTATACCAAGTTTATACAAATAATGTCTTAACATTTCAATTTATTGTGGACAAAATCTTGAGCTCATCTTTTAAAATATTATTAGTTCTCAGGTACTGCACTTAATTGTAAAGTTTTAAAATTTATTCCTTTTTCCTAAATGTTTTATAAATATAAGTGTGCACAAATTTTATTATTTTATTAAATTCGCCTATTCTTAGGCCATTGGCACCTTTAACAATTTTAAGAATACAGAGGGCCAATGCGCAATACTGTTTCTTATGTTACCCCTTTTTATTGGCCCTTTAATTTGTAAATATCGAATGTAACATGTGATGTTAGTCTTTCACTACTTTAGCCTATATTGGTTATGGTTGTATTTTATTTAACAATCATACAAGAATTTACTTCCTCAAATTACATATTAAATGTTTCTTTGCAAGAAACCACTGAGCAGTAATTTAAAGTTACTGAATTTGGGAAGAAATATTTTGTGTTTGAAAGGCAATACGCCTTATTAAATCAAAAATGAGTTGGATTCTGTGTATGGAAACTCTGCACAATCATTTAACTCAGTGAAATTTTGGGCTGCTTCATTTAAAAATAGCCATAAGATCTTGAGAGACGATGAAACGTTCGGGACGTCCAAAAACTGCAACTACCCATGAAATCATCGACAGAGTTAACCAAATGGTGCTAGACGACCACCGAATTAAAGTGAAAAATATATCAACATTTAGGCATGAGAAAGCTGTCCGCGCGTTTAATGTCGCGTTTGCTCACGTTAGACCATAAAGGTTCGAGGATGAACATTTCCAACGCTCTTCTGGCGCAGTTTAGGTAAAATAATCCAAATGCGCTGATTAATTACTGTAGATAAAACTTGATTACACCATTATACACCCGAAAAAAATTACAAAAGGGAAACAGAGTCAAAAAAAGAAAAAAATGCTGCTTCTTTGGTTAGGAAAGACATGACGACTGTTTATGCGATATTAATAGAATTAATTTAATAGATTAGCTTCAAAAAGGAAAACCATTACAGGAGCATACTATCCACCATTACTTGACAAGGTAAAGGTAGACATTTTTTAAAGAAACGCCCACATTTGTAGAAAAAGAATATAATGTTTCACCAAGGCTACGAACCTTCTCGTCCCTTAGCGGTTATGATGGCGAAAATCCATGAATTACGGTTTTAACTGCTTAACCATCCGTCTTACCAGATCCAGTCCCAAGCGAATTCTTTTCGTTCCTTCATCTCAAAATTGCGCTCAGAGGACAATGTGATCGTCAAATGAAGAGGCAATCACCTTCGTGAACAATTATTTTTCAGAGAAATATTCCGAGTACAATTTTTACGGGTTACAGAGATGGTATCGCTGATAGAAGTGTGTAGAGTGACAAGGAGACTATGTTGATTTTTTTATTTCACAAATTATGTCATGTTTGTTAGGTCGGAAACTTTTCAGACCACTCTCGTAGATATAAAGCATTATTAATGGCTTTTAAGACCTACATACATTGAATGTAGAAAATATTTGTCAAGTTCATAAATTAGGACCCAAAAAACGGATGGATATCAAAATTTTATTTTTGTACGTAATTTAGGACTTTAGGAAAGGAAAAAATATATTTTCATAAATAATTAATTATTTAAAGTTACACATATCTTAAAAATGTCTATATTTAAATCAAATATAATTTAAGAATTTTATTATGAATAAAATAAAAATATTCCCACAAGCCACTTTTCTAGCACGTACGGTAAAATGTATTATCCTTATTATCAATGATTTTTAGGCCTAGATATAACATGAAGGTATTAATAACATTATAAATGGAAAATTGCTTATGTTTGTTTGTTTTGCTTTCACGCTTTAACTATTTAACCCATTGTACTGCAATTTTACGTAGACATTCATAGGGTTCCTTGGATGAATATATGCATATTCTTATTTCGGAAATCTGTTCGGGCTACGCCCTATTGGTCTATAAAATAGCTAAAAATTCCATTTTCCGTCTCTACAGTTACAAAAATTAGTTAATTAAAAGAGCCTCTTAAATGTCAACTGTGGTAAAATATTATAGGTGCGAATTTTGCACATTGATTATTTTATGATTATCATTATAAATTTCTTTGTGTTAGGGAACCGCCCCAAATAGAGAATGGCGTGAAAGTACAGATAAAAAGGTTTAAAAATATTTATTTTTTTAATACATATCAACGTTTTTACACACCTAATGCTTAATCCGAATAAGGCTGCTTTACTCATATGTGCATTGCACTTGATTAGGGGGTCTAGCCTAATAAGCTAGCCTAATAAGCCCTCCCCCCCAATTCTTTCACATTCATGAAACCCAATTCAAGATATTTTTATCGATTTAAACACTAAACGACACAGTAATAACAGCTAAATATACTCTTATGAGATAAATATAGAAGAGGTTTCCAATGTTGCTTGATTTTGAAACTTCAACGACGCGCCTTAGTTTTCCGTATATAGTTGTTTTAATTAAATCAAAATTTTCCTGAAAAACAATAACACTTACAAAGTAATATATTTTTTGTTATGGTTAATGTTAGCAAAAACAATACGAATATTGTCCTATTTGTGTTATTTTTACTTAATAATTAAGGTTAATAACATGATGTTAACAAAAATAAAAAAAATGTTTAACTTATTTAAAATGAGAAATGAAAATAATAAAATTGTTTCAGCTTTAAAGAATTTCCTTAAGATGTGAACCTGGCAATCAGCGATAAGATAGATGGTCGCTTAACATTGCTTTGCGGATACCAATCCAAGAATAAATGGCAGATTTTCCAAATAAACCTATATAGAGCACATATAGTAAATATTGTAACAGTTATGAACGAATGAAGATTACTCCATATAAAAAAAATATCATACGGGAAATCCACCGCTCCTTCCCAGGAAAGGAAGCATCGCTATCAAATGCTCCTAATCTCTGTTATGTATATACGATGGATAAACACTCAGTAAATCGCGTTAAATTACTGATTGCGTCCTAGAGTTTAGAATATTTGTTTGCACTAATTCTGGTGCATAAATCTTAAAGCAAGGCGTTCTTAAAAGTGTGTCACAAAGTTCTGTGTCTGATAGTACTTATGATCCCTAACCAAATATGTCCTATAAGGAACTGAGACCTATTTGATTGGATTTAAACTCTGTCAACATTTAAACGCTACGGGACACCAATGCACAATACTGTTTCTTATTTACCATTAAATGTTAAATACATACTGTAACTTTTGATGTTAACCTTTCACTGAACCCATTTCGTTTATAATTAACTGCATGTTATCCAACGATCATACTTGAATTCCTTTCTCCAAATAACATATAAATGTTTCCGTCTTATTGCAAGAAACCACTATACAGGGTGAATTTAAGTTAGTGTCGAAAAATTTTTTGGGTGATACTACTCAGTATTATAGACCAAAATATGAAAATAAAAAATCCCTACCCCATCTATCTTTTAACTACGACCAATTTCGCTATTTTGTTAAAAAATCATGTTTTGTTTCAATAAAACTCAATTTCCTCCATTATTTTTAATGTTTTTTAATTCTGAAGCCATTTTTGAAATCTACACAAAATTTTACATGGGAATAATGGAGAAAAACTGTCTTGAAAATAAGTTTGATACAAACAAATTGCTAATAAACAAATTCTTAAGTTTTCGGCAAAAACATTAAAAAGATATTAGACTCGATGAATTAAATGAAGTTAATTCTGAAGAGGGGCCAATACCACAAAAAACTTGCCCATTTTGTGGGCTTTAAAATGACATAATGCAGCGTTACTTTTACTTTCATCTTATACTGGTTATTAAAGAATGAGTATTGGAAAACAAGGTCTACTTAAAATATCACGGTGCCAAATAACCAGTCAAAATTGTGTTTAATTCAATAATAAACCAAATATAGGATAAATACATAAAGAACAGTTACAAAAAAGAATAATCATAAAAAGTAAGTAATCTACAAATTGCTTTCAAATTGCCTGCCTCCGGATTGTCATATCTTATCAGTTTTTACTCCTGACTATCTTATCTCTACAATCACAAGTATGAAGGAATACCCCATGTTTCAGGTTTTATTTTGTCTTTCAGCTGACTTTACCTCTATCCACTTAAAAATAGTTATTTGAGTCGTAGCTATCATGGATTTCACATCGAGAGAGTATGCAGAGATGCATTTTGTATATGGTTTTTGTGGCGGGAATGCTCTGGCTGCTCAGAGAGAATACCACGCTCGGTACCCAGATCGTAGAGTTCCTAGTGATAAAGTTTTTACGAGGCTACATCAGTGTTTGTTGGAGAGAGGAACAGTTCACAGGCAGCGTAATGAGGTAGGTCCTGTTCTTCGAGATGTTGGCTTAGATGAACGAGTTCTAGATTTAGTTCAAGAAAATCCTGACGTCAGCAGCCGACAACTTGCCAGAGAAGTTGGTGTTTCTCAGAGTAAAGTGTTAGGAATCTTACACGAAAATAACTTCCACCCCTATCACTTTACAAAGGTTCAAGCGTTAGAACCAAATGACTTTGGTCCAAGAGTAGAGTTCTGTCGCTGGCTGCTCAATAGTGATATTGAACAATATCATTTTTTGAGAAACATTTTGTACACCGATGAGTCTACCTTCACTAGGGCTGGTGTTTTTAACACGCATAACATGCACCATTGGGCCGAACAAAATCCCAGGGCTTCAAGAGAAAGTTCCTTTCAAAGACGTTTTCATCTCAACGTATGGGCAGGAGTCATCGGAAACCAACTTGTGGGTCCCCACATTTTTCAAGGAACCTTAAATAGTGAAGTTTACTTGGACTTTTTACAGCATACCTTGCCCACACTTCTGGATGGACTTGATATGGACCACAATCAGAGGGACAACATAGTTTTCCAACAGGACGGTGCTCCTCCTCATTTCAGCAATGAAGTCCGTCAGTGGTTAACGGACAATTACCCGACATGGATAGGTCGCGCTGGAACTGTAGCTTGGCCGGCCAGATCTCCTGACCTATCTCCTATGGTCTTCTTTGTTTGGGGGACTATGAAACAGGAAGTTTACTCGACCACTGTAAACTCTGAGGAAGACTTAAGAAACCGGATTGAGTTAGCTGCCCAAATAGTGCGTAACAAGTTATCTTTGAACGTGACGGTTAGGGCAATGAGGAAGCGTGCGAGAGCCTGCATTAGAAACGGAGGCAGGCAATTTGAAAGTAATTTGTAGATTACTTTCTTTTATGATTATTCTTTTTTGTAACTGTTCTTTATGTGTTTAGCCTATGTTTGATTTATTATTGAATCAAACACAATTTTGACTGGTTAATTGGCACCGTGATATTTTAAGTAGACCTTGTTTTCCAATACTGATTCTTTAATAACCAGTATAAGATGAAAATAAAAGTAACGCTGCATTATGTCATTTTAAAGCCCACAAAATGGGCAAGTTTTTTGTGGTATTGGCCTCTCTTCAGAATTAACTTCATTTAATTCCTCGGGTCTAATATCTTTTTAATGTTTTTGCCGAAAACTTAAGAATTTGATTTATTAGCAATTTGTTTGTATCAAACTTATTTTCAAGACAGTTTTTTCTCCATTATTCCCATGTAAAATTTTGTGTAGATTTCAAAAATGGATTCAGAATTAAAAAAAACATTAAAAATAATGGAGGAAATTGAGTTTTATTGCAACAAAACATGATTTTTTAACAAAATAGCGAAATTGGTCGTAGTTAAAAGATAGATGATATAGGGATTTTTTATTTTCATATTTTGGTCTATAATACTGAGTAGTATCACCCAAAAAATTTTTCGACACTAACTTAAATTCACCCTGTATACTAATTTAAAGTTACTAAACGCGGAGGAAGTATTTCCTCAATACATAATGAGTTACATCAAATCATAGATACGAGCTTTTCACATATTACCTCAATATAAGTCGTAAGGGAATAAGTTAATAATATAGGAATACAGCAATATTACAGGATTTTTACAATTAATATATGTGTAAATGAGAAAATGTTTGTGATGAAGTCCACATTAAACGGCCGATGCCGATGATAAAAAAGTGAATTTTGTACTGTACGTAGATAAATAGTAACTTCAGGACGTGACATTTCTTAATTTTAATGATTTGAGAAAATTAAATTTGTTAAGATTAAATATAGCTTTAAAAAGTTTTTACAAAATATATAAATAGTTAGAAAATGTTTTATAAATAAATTCCTGACATATTCTTCAGCCAGACTACTTGCACCTACTTTAAAAATTCATATCTTTATCATTAACAGTTTTTAGTTCTGGTTATGAGATGAATCTAAACAATTTTTTTAATACCCAAAATTGTAGTCATTAGGAATAATCAAAGAGAGTTAAGTGGGCGCGAGCGTTAGTTATTGAAGTGTTTTAGAAAAACTCATGAATGAATCCCTGACCAAGTGCAGGAGGTGGTGACCACGGTCACGGCACGCAGGACAAGAGTACTATTGTCGCGTCGTAGTGGTAGTAAGAGTACTATATTGGTCAGCGGGGCGGATGTTCATTCTTTGTCATTCGACTGCTCGCTCTCTCTCGCCCACTCGCCCCGTTCTTGACAGAAGACTGGAAGCGAGTTTCCTCGGTGTCCTGCACCTGCACTGAATGCACTGTTTGCTCTGATCGCAGAGCTGAAAACTGTGCACTGAGCTCCGAAGTAATAGAACCTGATCTGTCATGCAGTAATGAATATACCAAGCCAGCACCGCAGTGGTCATCTATGCATTAGGTGCAAGATGCAACCTAACCTATACTTCAGATTGAGAGCAAGCAAAGTAATTTCCTTCCTCTTTTCAATCAGCTTTCATTGCGCCCTCTCATGAATGACGTGGTAGGTAAAGTCAATCAATACATTAGAACAGCGTTACATAAAATTATCGCATGAGTATTGAATTTTTTTACGATGTAAATGACACTGTAGACAGGAAAAAGTGCGTTAGCTGAATGATGAAGTAGTTAATATCTACGCATGTCTATGTTTTAACTGTAACTAGGATTTTAGTCCAATGTAAATTTTCATGATAGGCAGGAGTTTGGAAAATGATTGCTTTATGACAGATTTTTGATTGTATTGCTATCTAATTAGCCAATTGGAATGGAACATCATGTAAGTTGATATTATATTAGGCCAACGGTTTCAATGGTTGAGTGTTCTGAGTGGCACGTTTATTATCTAGAAAGCGATAGCCTGGAGTTATAAATATCAGGGAACCGCTCCAGAGAGAACAGCTAAATAAGACAATACTCTTGAATTGAAAACGATAACGCAATTATAATATCTTAACAGTGCATATTATTAAAAAGAGTACCTATTATAAAATGTTTTCTAACTGTGTGGTATTTGTTAAAACCTTTCGAGCAAAATAAAGAGTTTCACAAATAAATGCTAATTTTCCACAATATAAAATTCCTTTTTTACATAAAAAAATCATTGTAGTGTGTTGATGATTTACAGTAAATTTAGACATACTAGTATGCACATGGGGGCAATTTGTCAGGCCAAAATATTATTTTTTTAAATGTTTAATTTATTGTTAATTAAATAAATTTACCCCTTTCCTAAAAATATCACAGCTAACAGCTAAGCATTCACGAAACAAATATTTACTTTGTGTATGTTGATAACTTCTTCTTAAGTTATTATTTATTTTATGAATATCCTGCACAAATAATTACTCAATAGAAAAAATGAGGTATTATTAATCTATAGTGTGCAATTTTGTATACAAGTTTTGTGCGCAATACGAAACAAAGATATTAGTGTTATTACCACTCTCTGGCTAGTGCCTAACCAAACTCTATAGAGTGACACAGACCATCATGAAACTCGGTGATCCTCAAATAGATATGAAGCTTCATGCACAATTTCAAGTCAATAGCACATTTAGTTATCGGAATGTCGTTCGGAAAGACGATAAATATATTAAGTTTTTTCAGCCCCTCGAGTTACAGGCTTCACTAATTTTGAACCAATAGCACTAACACTATTCATTAATTTAATAAATTTCTAAGGTTTTAAATTTCTTTGAACTAAATTTTTGAATTGTACATAAACAATGTTACATTAAATAAAATCTATCACTAAATCTAAAGCAGAAATGTGTGTCTTTCCGTTTGTATCTCGGGGAGATTTATAGAACGGTAAATTAAAAATGTGGGAGGTTTATACAATCATATTTAGTATTATTGCCAGGTTTAGGAACTACATTGGCTTTTTGTATCAATAAAAAAGGTCATGGATGTATTTAAATATAAAAGTATAGACTTTAATAGATGATTCTACGAGTTTTTCACTCCGGAAGCAAACCGATATGAACCTCTGGAAATTCGTCTGAGTCGTCCCGAATCTGCTTTGCCGGCCGAGTCTCGGTAAAAAATATAATAATATTTCATATTACTCTATATTTAATTCTTATAAAACATTTATCAAAGGTTTTAAATTCAATCCCATCCTTCCCCATCAAAAACAATACCATACTTTGCTGCTTTTTTATTAAGGACATTTTAATAAATCATTATTACCAGTTTTCCTTAAACAAATTTCTCAATAAATATTATACATCTCGTCACTTTACAGGAAAAGTTGAATTTTTCCTTTGGCGCCCAGTGCAGGACACTGTCAATATTAGCACTATCAACAAAACATTTACTGTATTCTAGATTTAATGGAACTTTACAGTATAAAGCATGTAAACAATAAAAACTCAAACTATGAAATTCCTTTATATGTAGCTAGATCGGGGTTTGACTTGGGATAATCACATCGACCACGCTTGTGGAGAAATTGCATCAGAAATTTTTGCTCTTCGCAACTTGGCACAGTATTGCTCCATCGGAGTCTTGAAAACGGCATATTTTTGCATAATCTATCCTCATCTAGGGTATGGAATTAAACTCTGGGTAGCTGTGCAAAACACAATTTGGATTGGGTCTTCATTCTCCAAAAAAGAACTGTGAGAATGATTTTTTGTTTGAGAGCCAGAGAGTCATGCAGAGATGCTTTTAGGGAAGTCGGGTTACTGACTCTGTCCTGTTTATATTCTCAATGTGATCCTTTACTCCAGATCAAAGTGCGCTTTGTTGGAAGGGGGGTTTAACCATCATGGCAGTAGAGGTAACTTGTTAACTTTCGAGTCCAACAACACAGAAGAAATGCTTTCAGACATTTGCCTTCTCAAGTTGGTGTCGGACTAATAACAGTCTCCCGGAAGGTATTAAACAACTAAATTTAAAGATCAGTTCAAAAATATTTTGGTGCCAGAGGCATTTTACTCTGTTGACGAGTTTATGATGAATCGCTGAGACAATATTAAGAGCACAAAAATTCACAAAATCGTTTTGTCACACCTGTAAACGTTAATAAAATAATAATAATAATAATCTCTTTACTGCATTATTTTAACAATTTTTACATCTTATCGCAATAGCCAATAGTTAAAGTAAATTTATACGATTTTATCTACACATTAACGCAACCTCATATTCACAATTCACACAATCATTCAAGACACAATCGCATTGACCTCAGATCCAGCACTCTCAAATATCCCAGTGGCTTATCATGAATTTATCAACAGAGCAGAAAGCCTTGGACACCAAAAGGAGATTGAGACGCGTTTTAAATCGATTTTGATTATTGGAAATTTTGATTTCTTCAGAGTGCCTGTTGATTAATCTGACACCAACTTCTTGCGGTAGATGTTGCGCTAATGTCAATCTGCGTTGATGAGTTCGAAAGTTATCCCTGCCTCTAGTGTCATATTGATGACCGTTCCTGCCACGAATCAAGATGCACCTTGATCTGCAGTACATGATCACCTCAAAAATATAGAGACAGGGCAAAGCCAGCAATCTCAACTCTCTGAAATATTCCCTACACGACTCGCTGTAATTCAAATTTTCAATGATTCTGACAGCTTTTTTCTGAAGTCTAAAGACGCGCTCCATTTTGTTTTTTGCACAACTTCCCCAAAGTCTTATTCCATACGCAAAATGAAGATGGATTAGGCCATAGTAGACCATTCTTAAAACTTCTGGGGGGAAAAATTTGGCTAGATTGCGCCGAGCATAAATAGTTGCCCCTCGGTTCGGGCCGGCATAGGACGATTCAGAAGCCTGGTTCCTGGAAGGACTGCAATTGTTTAAGTTTATCTTCTGTGTGAACAGAGCCCTTTCATAGTCCCGGGAGTTTAATATGGAAGTGAGGTCATTAGATACCGTCAATATCTTTATAATATTTTAACAAGAGAATAGCTACTGAGTGGTTGGTAGGTGTTCACATTATGTTCGATTGATTTCGGTTTATTGAAAAAACTTATCTGGCAATTCTTTCACCGTTCTTTATTTTAGAGGAATTAGTGATTTTAGTTCATCCTGCACAGTTTATGTGAATTGCCAAACTAGGAAGGATGCGTTAGATTTTAAAAAAAAGATTGCATTTACGTGTTAAGAAAATAATTCTGTTTTATCAAGATCCATTTTTGCACATATTTAATGTAATCGAGATTTGTAGTAGTATTTGGATAATATATAACTAAAAATGTAGTTATCTCAAATAAATATTTTCCCCGTGAAAACGATTGTTTTTAACACTAAATATTAAACTTTGAATAAATCACTATTTACAAATAGTTTAAAAGATTTTACCAATGTGTGAATTCCTATATTTTAAAAATTATTAGAATAAAAGTACCAACTATGCCTACCCTCGAATAGCAATGAATTTTCTACAATTTGCGAGCGGATGTGACAAGTCTACCATTAAAACATGTGACATTTGAGTCAAACAGCAAGAAGAAGTAAATCAATTCTTGATTTGCTCATCATTTTTAATTCTTCATGCTCAGTTCATGATTCTTAAACCTTTTATCACCGGGTAAAAAATATACATGATTATTAAGCATACATTCAGTATAACTACGTACCTGACTGAGCAAGTACAAAAAAACGAGGGGATCACCATACGTAATTACTGCAGCTGCCGTCTTATTGTCGTCTGGTAGATCCAAAGATCCCAGTCGGCAAGACAAATTTTAAATTGCTCAGTTATCTATCTAGTAGTTGTATACATAAATGATCGGAAGATGCGGCTTTGCTATCATCCGTTCAGTAAAGAATGACCATCAGTGCACTTTGCTATATCAGTTTGGTCGGCCATAAACTTACCGTCATTAAAATTCTGACTACCGCCGCAAATTATATAAACACCATGGTATTGATATGAAAAGGGGTTTTTTGGTTATAGTTTAGGGGGAATTTATTTTTCATAAGGTTTCAATGTGATATCAATGCAGCAGAGTACGGTAGCCCGACGTAGTTGTAGTGTTAGCGCATTCGTTGCCGGACCTAAAACTTTGAAGTAATAATAGCGCAAAATCAATTCTCCTCTGTGACCGCTGCATCGTTTACTAATACAATCGTTCTTCTCTGTACCGAATTTCCTCCTTATTCTGTTTCATAACATCCTTGTATTGATTGGTCACCTATGTGGACGGACAGGATACGACTAGTAAGGGTCTCTTAAGAAATACAATTGGTATGCAAGGCAAAATCTGCAAGGCCCCATGGCAAAATCTGACTCAGATGCGTGGCCGGAAGCCAACTAGCATTACTTCTTAAAGCAATGAAGTTATCTAGATGCAAATATAAATTAATGACAAAACTGAAGGCTCTTTAATATATTTTTTCTAAAAGAGGGATTGATACCCGATGAAAGCGACCTTTGAAGAAAGTAGCCGCGTTAAGTTTGCCAGCTATTTTATTTCAATAAGACAGTAGATATGTTAAAATTAGCCTCCATATGAGATGCATTACAGTCTATTGAACATATTAACGAAAAGAGGAAGGCTTTTTCCAGTTTGGAATGCCTATTCTATTAAATTTGCGTTCTTGAAATACTGATCTGGAATAACCATCATACGATAAACAAACTATAAAGCTAAACGTGGCAGCAGTAGTTTCAAACTGAGGCATCGCCGGGTTGATCTCATTTCGTGGAAATGTAGACTAACAACGTGGCTGATTGTGCATGTACTTTTTATATCAATGGTTTGAATTTTAATGAGAGTGCGTTTGTGGTTATATCAACCAAAATGCCAAAGCGCTGATGGTCAGTTACAACAGGCCGACGACGACGAAACCGGCCCTTCTGAACCGGGCGGTGTGGCTCGCCTGGGTTGACCATTGTGAGTCCTATTTTAAATCGATACTCCGAGCGCCGAGGGGAATACCTGCCCGGACTAACGTGAGTTGCAAAGAGTCCCAAGTATCAGGCAGTCCTTATAGAGAGAAAGACACACTAAGGTAACTATTTTTGAATTAAGGGCAAATGTGCAATTTCAAATATCACAGCAGGACAGGTTATAAAGTATAATTAAATTACATTCTAACTAATATAGGTTAAAATTTCTCCGATATACTATTAATACGAAGGCATTATAAAGGATATATTTACTGTAAATACAACTGCAAAAATTTTTAGACAAATAATCAGTAATTGTATGTGTTTCCGCCGCCTTGTATGTGAGTGGTTGACCTCCATTGTCTAAATGTAAGGTCCACACACAAAGTGTGACACAAAAATATTATAGCGATAGGGAAATAACCACCATAAAAGTTAATGTTGGTATACCAATATAAATGGACAAAAAATCTATTTAGTTTGTTGACAATTTTAATTTCAATATTCTAATTATACCACAGACTCTAATGTCATATTAGATACTCTTTGTATTTACAGTTTTAGACAAACTATTAGTCTTCAAACTGAGATCTGACAATAAGATAGATCTGATATGATAGTGTATTTCCTCCCCAGGCACGGAATATACAACATTTTCGTAAATCTGTTTCGTAGCAAATTAGCATTTTATTTTTCAGTTTCTTAGAACGTTGATACGCTGAAAAAGTAAAGGTGATAGTTTTTAGTAAGAAAACTAACGAAAAACAATGCATAATAAAAATTGGAGTAGAGTGTTCTCGATATATTGCTGTTAGATCGTTAGAGAAATCGTTAAATTGTTAATATGTCTTCGAAACTATTAAAGACTATTTAAACAAAGCTCACTTATCACTTTGTAAGAAGCTAATTTTGTTTAATAATTGTTTTAATTAATAGACAAAAAAAACTTCAAGATACTTTATATCTTACAATTCAATGGCCCAATAGAACTAATAGTTATTCACAGTTAAAGAAGTTTTAACTAACATAGAGTAGATTTTGACAGGTGGGAACCCTTTTGAGTGCAACTTGGAAAATTGTTACTAATCTTCGTGATATAAACGTGAGATGTAAGAATTTAAACTCAACAAATTTATCTCGCACGATCTAAAAGAAATTTCTACAGTAAAACTATAATACTAACTTTATGGACTGCTCGGCTACATATAATTCGAATTACCTTTATTCCAGTAAACATTTCATTTCATTTCATTTATTTGTTTCCAAACAATACATACATACATTTGACTTACAGAAATTGCAAAAAGATAAATGTACTGGAATAATTCCTGCAGAGACTCCACGTCGTTGTTCTTAACTCCAGTAATTTCCAGTTTTCTAGTGAGATTTCTTCTATTAACGGAATCAAAAACCTTATCTTGGTCTAGGAATGTCACTATAACGCGTTTTTTTATTGTATGTAAAATTAACTTAGTAACATCAATTAAAGCATCGGTTGTACTTTTTCTTCTCTAAAACCATAATTTTCGTTAGCTACAATGTGAAATTGCTTTAGGTAACTGAATTCTTACACATTTGTCGAGATTCTTATCTATTTATGTCAAAAGTGACATTAGTTTAAAGTTACTGTGTTGTGATTTTAGACCAGACTTATAGATAAACTGGTCAGTCTTATAGGATTCAATCTAGATCTGTTAACTGTTATATTATAATACGAGTATATTTAGTTAATTTTATTTCTACAAAATCGAATTGTTTGAATCCAGCATTCTTCTTGTCTTCTTCTAGTCAAACAACATGTATTTGTCTATTCCTTAACTCGACTTTTTTTACTATCCTCAAACATGTAAGGTGTTTTCTCAACCGATTTTAAAATTAGCAAGGCCTTTCAAATCCTAAAAAAATTAAATTTTAACCTTGATATCTCGATAACATAAGATTTTTTTAATATTGAGAACATAATACATTTCTGAATAACGTAAAATCTACTGTACGTTACTGGACTAGAATACATTACTCAAATCCATTACCATAAAACACTATTTTATTAAAAACAATAATACATTTTGTTCATCCAAGTCCTAATCCTCATAATGCCTCAAAACTCAAAAGTTATCTGATCGGAAAGACATTTTACTGTTTGCATAAAGTTCTCGAGTTCATTTTGATATCATTAAGAGTTTCACATTTACTTTATGATAATATTTTGTTTATATTAATCTATTATTTATATATTGTTTGTGGAATTTGATGTAAATAAAATATGTTCTTTTATTTAAATAAAAACTTAAGTAAATAAAAATATACGAACTTTAAGTCAGATATTATGATAACAATAATATTATGATTAACATGATATTTCTTTACGTTGTTTGTGGAATAATGGTTTTCGTAAATATTTGATTAAAAGATGGTATAAAATAAATTACATGGGTTATTACGTAACTTTTTGTGTGTTTTAAGTCACTACCAAAGGGTTGAAGTTCATTATTTGATTTTTAAATGTTGGTCAACTATAAAACACCTTTTGATAAGCGACAGTGTTTTATTATATTTGTCAACCCCTAGAGGTAGCAGACGGACTTATCATTCCGAGAAAAATTATAAAGCACAAGTCCTGTGTTTTACTATAATATGTCAGCTGTTATAGTTAAAATATCGAAACAAATAAAAAACAAAACTGAACTACGAGTTTGATTCATTGTTTGACAACGAGTATAAATTCTGTTTAACGTAAGTTAAAATATAAGCCTAGTTTGAATGTTTGTATCAATAAGGGGAGGGGGGTTACCCCAAAAGCCTCCTGGATACTCATATGGATACGAATGGTCATATAGTCATATAGGAAAGTTGTACGTTTCGCTTAACATATATTTTATCTAAAACAAATTATGTTGACTGAGAAATGCAATACATCACTTTTGTTAACATAAGTAAGTATTAAATAAAACGTAATGGCGTTCTATGTGCTGTGCATGTAGTGAGGATGTTTTTATATCTTAAATAGATATATTTATTGTAACGCCCATGTGTTGTTTGTTTTCTACAGTCTACTCATTCAACACTCCGTAAATTATTTATACAAAACATTGTTTGCATGAATGTAAAGATCAAATGAGTATATGGCCATTTCACAAACCTTCCATGAACACAAATCTCCCCGTAAGGGAATCGTTCATAGGAAATAACTGCGACTTTGGGTTTATTTAATATGGTTACTGCACCGTAATGCCTCTCACCCATAACAAAACACATCCGCTAGTCTAGTGAAAAATATAGCGGACATACATTGGAATGACCATTTTGGAAATCCCCATTGCTTCATTATTATCAACTTCTGTAAACTGCGGTTCATTGATGTAGAACTGCTAATTTGCTCAAGTCACCCTACAGCCGTCTTTCTAAGAAAGTAATTATAAAAGTCCTTTGAACAAATTTTGACCGTGAACGTGTTACCCCTACGATACCCTTAAATCTTTTACGGATATTGGTTTTATTAAGTACTTGATTCTTGAGTGCTATTATCGTGTTTGTTTCGTCCTTTAACTGTATAAATGCGTTTGAACAAAACAATCTGAAATTAAAATATATTGAAATATTTGTATAGAAATCGGATAAACTAAACTTTAATTTCATATAACTTGATTTCCCTTAATTTATTGAATGCAAAAAAATACACATTATACTTATAAGGAGCATAACGCTAAATTATATCGAAATAGTTCATCTCCAAGTTTGTATTGTTTGGTAATAAATCCACATGTCATTAAAATATATTTAGGGGTTAAAATAAAAAAGTTTAACATACAAATATATTACGTCTGAAAAATGCTTGGTTTAGGAAAATTTGTTTTCTAAATTATCTTGTTCTCCTAAATACTAATAATATCCTACTATGGCCATTATAGTGATTTATCCTCATTTAAACTAGGAAGTTCAAATATGGAGGAAATATTTCATCTCAACATAATTTCATTCTCAAGGTACTATAAAGCAATACGGATATTTTTTCACGAAATATTATAGGTCTTCTTGCAAACCACTGTTTAGATAAAGCAGTATTTGTAACTAAATCCTATGATTTGTTTTATTAGCCCATAGGAACCTTAGTTTTTTTATAGTTGTGGCAGCGAACATTTCCTTTTGCCAATGGCACAGTGTAACGGTTCGGGATCAAGCAACGCCGAGCGTGGCAGCTGCTTGGATGGGTAACCGCCGTTTTAAAATTGGTCATAGCAAAAATTTAAAAATATGATTGTGCTCTTATACCATAGTTCAATAGTTAAAAACCGTAAAAAAACAAGCAATATAATTCTTTGGGTAAATTTTGGATTGCCACTGAAAGAAATGTAAACAGTCAATACGTTACAACTTAGTAGTTTCAGAGGCGTAAAGAATAAACATATACAAAAACGGCCAGTAAGAAGATATATTTTATATGTTATCATTCAATCACATTCATTAATCTAGATAAATTTAATGAATATTTACTGTTAATAATGAACGTACTTGGAAAGTCCGCCCAAAATCATGATCGTTACTTTATCCTTTATAAAACGGGATTACTTTTCCAAGTTTGAAAGTGATTGGGAAAATGCCCTCATTCTGATTTATTATATGAAGCAAGGGAAAAATTAAATAGGCCAAATAAATTTGAAGGAATTAAGATAGAATGTTATCACTACCGGGAGCCGAGCCGCCCTTCATATCCGTGAATACGTGCTGGAGTTCGGGGCCCGTTATAGATTCTATCCGGAAGTAAGCGTCCACCAGGTACTCAGTATCTTTCGTGACGACCCAGGTTACAGGAAAAACTGGGCTAGGCGGTCCCCGACGTTCGCGTAATATTTCTGGAATAAATCTGCTTCATCTTTTACATCGTAGAGTTTTAACCTTTCGTTGACCCTTGATTGAAATGATCAATTAATTGGAATCCTTTCTTTATCTTTGTTTATATCCATGGTTTTTGAAATATTTTCCCACATATTTCAATTTTTCGAGTAATTG
This sequence comes from Homalodisca vitripennis, assembly GCF_021130785.1. Classification (NCBI taxonomy): domain Eukaryota; kingdom Metazoa; phylum Arthropoda; class Insecta; order Hemiptera; family Cicadellidae; genus Homalodisca; species Homalodisca vitripennis. Next base: position 36,542 of record NW_025777257.1, read on the forward strand.
ATTTTATTACAGTAATTACCTAAATTTTTGAGGAACTAATTTTTTTGTTAAAACGTCAGGACCATTTGATATTGGGTTTTCAACGCAGTGTCGAAAGGTTGTCTTTACAAACGGTAGCTCATCTAATTTCTGGTCTAGATTGATCTGAGAAACCGGTAATTATCCAAGGTATTTCATATGGTTAATAAACTGCCTATTTATCATCAGAAATAAAATTTTTAACATGTACATATTATGATAAAAGGTTGTAACATATATAAGAAATACATGTATGAATATAACAATAGGTGTATAGAATAAGGAAACTGAAATAAAATAAGTTTTCAGGTATATATTTAGTAATTCCGCACTCAAATTGTTGCGAATAGAGTTAATGTTAGAAATTAAAATCAGACGATCACCATACCTGATTTAATGTACCTGAACTCGTTTTATATACATGAAGAGTGAAAAGTGAAATAACAAACTTTGAAAAATAATTTTTGAAAGCAAAACTAACTTTTAGGCTCTATAAAATGAAACATTAGTGTCTTCGAATCTGTACGTATTAATATCCTACCGATAATCAAAGTATACTGTCAAGGAAGTACACACGAGCGCGGCACTGGCATAGACGAAATTTTGCAAGGTTTTACGTCACAGTTTTGTTAGAATTAGTCACTGAAGAACACTTTTAAGTTACCGATAAATAACGCCTTACAGTGAGTTGGATAGTTTATTTATCTGTAAGTTTTAGCCCTAAACCTAGTCGCAAAAATAGCAAGGTTAGACTTGCAATAAAACTGTGCAACTCCATTTTTGACACAACCACAGAGCGACGAGCCGTATGAACAAGAAGTAACTACCACATCTTGTCTACCTGCGTGGCAGCAACATTAGGGGTCACGGCACAGCATCTCAGTACACATTGGTTCGATTCCCACGACAGAAGCACCTTTTTGCTGTAGAGAAACTGTTTTTATTGTTAATCTAATAAGTTTTATTTCTTATAAATTTATTACTTAGATTCTTTTAATAATCGTGACTTTTCATGTTATCTATTTATGTATTTATTCATTAATTTATTATTGACAAAAATATGCAATTTACAATAGAAAAAACAAAAACCGGGAAACCCTGTATTCTGGCGATGTCTCGGAAAAAATTTGCAGCGCATCGATTAAAACTGATCCAAATATAACGGACTGACTGTTTGCAATAAAAAAACACAGCGGCGAACACCCAGTCACCATGCGTTCGCTTTTGTCACCGCTGTCCAGGACTCGGTCTGCGACCGACGCTGCTTCACCTACTCCGCCTGCATCTGACTCGCCGCCTGCCTGCTCCACGCCTGGCCCCGGACCCTGCGCTGAGCGCCACTCCATCCAGATCCTCCACATCGATCAGTTCACCGGCGGGCGAGACTACTGCGTTCCATGCGTCTACGGGAGAGAAACCGACCCCTGTCGCTGCAACAAAACCTGACCTGCTCGCTACTACAAACTCACTCGAAGTGCCTACGCCTGTCGCCTCGTCGGGAGCCTCTGATGCTGACGAACTTGCGTCAAAAAAACTGCAGATTAAAGGAGCAGATAAGGCAGCTCAATGTCGATCTGATGAGGGTTGTCAATCATTCCATTGAATCGGACACAAGGCTTCTTCGGCATACAAATGACATTTTTGTTGCGAGATCTTCGCTTTCCGGAGTATCAGCGGGAGCTTCTGTAAGAGACTGCGCTGTGCAGTGCGAGCCACCGGTGACCACCCGCTGTCAGGTCTCACAGTGCTCCGAGACTCGCGACCTCGTCACCAATCTGAGGACAACTATTCAGGTACTCGAGGCAGAGATTGAATGTCTACGGGCCGAGAGGGAGGTCCAGGTGTGTTCCTGTGGCTACTCTCAGGCGACGGGTGATTGGATTGTCTGTTAAAATAAAAAAATATGTTCCTATTACGACCAGCAATAGATTTGAACCTCTACAAAAAACAAACGAAAAACCACCCATTCTCAAAATCATCGCAACCACTAATGCAGCTCAACAAAAATATCCCCGTACAATAACCTGCAACAATAGTAAACCATCCGGCCAACACCCTCCTCCAAAGTCTTCTCCTGATAGAAGGCCAAAATTGAAAGGCAAAATTAAAAGAGAGTTGCTTTCCTTCAGGAATGTTGTGATTGAGGGTGACAGTAATACCCGTTTCCTGGCCCGCATTGTGCAGCGCCGCGTCTCATCGGCTGCCAAAGTGACTGGCATATGTAAGCCTGGGGCCAAACTCCTGAATGTAACGTCCAGCAGCCCCTCGCCTCCCTCTAGCTGCTTCATCCTGCTCGCCAGAACCAACGACATCGCTGCCGGTGAGTCACACAACATCTATAATCGCCTGGAAGAAAGAGTCACCGTTCGACTGAGTTCGGCCGATGTCATCTTGGCAATGATCTTCACAATCTGCTCGTTAACTATCCTGTGAACCAACGGACCATTCTCGCCAACTACTACATAGAGGAGCTATGCGTGAGACACTCAAACCTCAAGCTCCTCGTTATCAATGATATCGGAAGAAACGGTTCACACGGATGACATGCATCTGCAATTGCCGGGTAAAGAGCTGCTGGTCGAAATGATAGTGGAGGGCTTGGTTTCTGCTGTCGGACCGCCTGCTGCACCTGAGTTGTCTCTAACACTGCCTAGTGCCCGCTGCCTCACCTGCTGCTGCTGATACCTGTGAGTCGCTCGCCAGTCCTGCTCAGAACCGTCTCATGCAGCATGACACTTCATCAAAGCTACTTCGCCTGTAAAACCTGACGAAAACAATATTACGCTTTCCTGTCAAAAAAAACGAAGAGCCTATGACGAATGTAAAACGAGAGAGGGGTATCAGGTCCCGTTATTTATTCAGAACACGTTTTCAGAAACCACTCAAAATTTTCATAAAATTTCGAAATTCAAAATTATTCACCTAAATGCTCAATCCGCTACCAATAAGTTAGAAGAGTTGGACCTCACGTGCGATGAGCGAAAACCTGATATTATTGTAATATCGGAACACTGTTTTACAACCGATCAGCATTTTAAAAAATGCAAAATTATGAATTGGCACATAATTTCCTTCGTTCCAATTTTAAGGGAGGTGGTGTGGCAATCTTTGTAAAAATCCCCTTGAAATTTGAAAAAAAAATAAGTAATTCATACTCTAGAATTTGATTTTGAGGCTGCTGGTAATAATATAAATTTAAATTCATCCGAAAAAGTTAATATTGTTGAAATATACCGTCCAAACAACAACCGAAGTTTTATTTCATCCTTTTTTGGAAAACCAGAGAGCCTACTAACCAATTTTTGTTTTCAAACAATCAACTATTTCTCTTAATTGGCGATTTAAATATAAACGCACTGGACCACCCCGACCCCCACACTCGGCGGCTGCGTGATATTCTTCAAGCTTTTGGTCTAAATTGGTCAGTGAACTCTCCAACACGAGTACAACCATCGACAACGTTATCACCAACATCCCGAAAGTTGACGTTGTCGTGTTCAATCCTGCCATCTCTGATCACTTCGCTCAGGAGATTGATTAATGGACTTGATCCGGTGACTAGGCTTGCAGAGAATACGGTCCAAAGAGCTCTAAACCCTCAAAATATTAACGAGTTAATTTATCACCTTAAGCGAGAAAGTTGGAAATTTTTAAATAACATTCAGTGTCCAAATAAAGTTTACACTGCTTTTAATGAACGCTTTCTCTATTATTTAAATATTTCATGTCCTTACAGAAAATTTGAAGTACGCAGTAAGTGACATAAGAATACTTGGGTTACACAAGGTATTCTCACATCTCGCGAAAAACTCAAATTTTATCACTCAATTTTTATTAATACAAACAACTAAAATTTTCAAAGATTTTTCAAAAATTATAGAAGAATATATAAGAAAGTTATAAACGCTGCTAAAGCTGCTAAAGCCTATGAACTAAACAAACTATTAAAGAATACCGAGAACTTTTCAAAAACAGCATGGAAAATTAATCCGTAAACATCCAATACAAAAATCAAAACAATGTTTACTGCTCGTTGAAAACCAACTTATAGATGATCCTCAAAAAATTGCTGACAAATTTAACTAGTATTTTGCCTCAGTTGGTTCGTGTGATGAGTGCTTCACTGAAACCCTCTCCCGCAACCTTGGTAGAGAACCGGTATCGTCTATGATCTTGACCCTTGTCGATAAGGCTGAGATGGCTGGTATTGTGCAAAAAATAAATTAAAAGAAATCTTGTAACAACAGTGGTATGTCCATGTGGCTAGTCAAAAAATGCTCCAAGCGTATCTTGAGTCCACTAAAAAAGTGGTAAACTCCTCATTTCTATCTGGAGTTTACCTGGATGATTTGAAAACAGCAAAAATTGCCCCGACTTTTAAGAGACAAGATCCTCATCAAACCAAACATTACTGCCCAATCGCAATCTTGCCAATTTTCAGCAAAATCTTTGAAAATGCATTTTTGAATGAACCACAAAGTTTTCTGGAAAGATTTGACATACTGTGTCCTGAAAAATTCAGCTTCCATAACAACAAATCAACAATTGATGCGGTTTCAAGTCTTGTGGATATTGTTGTCGATGGTTTTGAGAGACGGGATAAGGTGCTCAGCATATTTCTCGATCTTTCTAAGGCTTTTGACACTGATGCATCAGTTAGCGACATGAAGAATACGGGGTCTACCACACAGGTGTATCTCGTCCTACATAAGGATAGAGACCAGTGCGTGCAGATCTCAAATGCCATGTCAGGAAAATTGAAAATGGCAAATGGCGTCCCTCATGGATCGATCCATGGGCCAGTGCTTTTTACCTGCTGTCCTGGTAGATGACAAACTCTTAGAGGAATCTGACTCCATCAAATTCCTAGGGATGTACCTAGATCGAGGTCTGACCTGGGACAATCATGTTGAAAGTGTTTGTTCCAGAGTAACTTCAGGTTTGTATGCTTTGCGGAATCTGGCAAAACACTGTTCTCACGACATTCTGAGAATGGCTTATTTTGCCCTTGTTTATCCGCACCTTGCATATGGAGTAAGACTCTGGGGTAGCTGTGCAAACAACAAACTGTGTACGAATCATTTCAAAATTAAAGAGAAGAGAGTCGTGCAGGGATGCCTTCAGGGACCTTGGTTTACTGACCTTGCCCTGCCTCTACATCTTCAAGGTGGCTGTGTTCTGTAAATGAAAGAGCACATTGGCTCAGGGAAGGAACATTCACCAGTATGAGACAAGAGGCAGGGACAACTATTGCAGTCAACCACATCGAACGGTGGCGTCTCATAATTTGCCATCGCAGGCTGGTGTTAGGTTGATTAATAGGCTCTCTGAGGATCTTAAAACATTGGCAGTACCAACAAATTTAAATCTCCTCTTCAATGCCTATTGGTGTCAGGTGCTTTTGACACGGTATGTGAGTTCATGGAAAGCCGCCCGTACATAGACAATTAAAATGGAAACACGTTTTAACAGGATCCGATTAGCCATTGCATGTTTGTCTGGATGAGGAACTTTTTGTATCTATAATTGTGTGTGAATGAGTAGATAGGCTAATACATTGGCTAATACAGACTGCTTCTATACAATATTGTATGCGCTGTTAAAAGGCAATAAATACTGATTTGATTTGATTTGAAAAAGCACTTTATTCAATGTTCGACAGTATGCCTTGTACAGAAACCCGGCAAATCTTGGTCCGAGAATGGTGGGGGATTTCCCCTCATTCGAGTATTTAGTTCGTTATACTCACGCTAGGCGAGCTACTGTACAATCAAATGAACTTTACAGGCAAGCAGCACTTCTTGGTCCAGGATGTTACACGCTCTATACAGAGCCTCGTAACTTGCGGGTCCGGACCAACACGTTCAAGGCCCGGACCAGCATGAGGCGCGATGACCAACAAGGTACGCACGATTTACGCTCCTGGACCAGCAAGTGCTGAGGTTCCAAACATATATATATATATATATATTGTATATATATATTCATATTCATCCTTTGTTATATTTAACACATACACGCGCGTGCGCACACATAAAACTGTGAAATTAATTTTTTAATTCTTATGAATTGCACATATTGTAAAGGATTTATTCGAATGACTTAATGCTAATTGTTCAAGTTATCGGAAGATAATCGTTTGTGTACCTTTTATTTGTAAGAAATTATAGTTTGTATTTAATTTTTCAAATTAATGATAAATGATAATTGATTTTTTCTAAATAAATTAGTTTTTTAAATAATTATCAGTAGTTAAAATGTGTTGTACATTAATTATCAATTCAATTGTTGATTAGGCCTATGTGAATTATTTGAGAAGAATATTTAAAAGTAGTAACAAAACGTTTATCTGAAGCTAATGGCACGATTGCTCATGTCACAAATTACATAAACGCTACGTTAAGCCAGTATGGACTATACTACTCGATTCTTTTGATCAAATTTTTAAGAGCTGTGTAATAGAATACAGAAAAACTTCTCAGCTCTCAGTATATAAGTTGTACCAACTTCCCTACTAATATTAATCGTCTCATCAGTAATTTGTCGATTACTTGGATGCGACTAACGGCTAGTTACACAACAGTTAGGTCTATACTTCACTACGCGATGCTACATTAGATATTAACACAGTTATTAACCACCATATAATTGCGCTATAACAGATCAATGTGATTGTCAAAAGTGGGAAATCAGTAGTATGTTCTGTGATATATTCTTTGAATAGAAGTATAATAATGGTTGTAAAACATTACTTTAAACTATTTTACGCTGATAAATATAAATCACTTTAGCTCTGTGTATTTTATGTTTTCAAAAAATTGTACGTTATTTGTTTCTCCATAAATAGGCTAAATGTATAGTTCGTTATCCCTATCCTTATTTCTGGGAAAGTATTTGGTGTCAAATCACGGATTTAACAACAGCTAGTCACCAGGCTCATCAATAGAACTAACATACATTCACTAATTATGCATAATGATTTCATTATTTAATAACTATGTAGGCTGTTTACTAACTTTACCCAATTAATAAAGAATGAGTACGCTACGTGTCAATATTTTAGGACAACGGCAATATCCTTAATATTCACATAAACTACAATCACATGCTAGTGTAATAAAGCTTCAATCATGTCATAAACATTACTGCTTAAGCTAATTATGATAGAAATGTATTGATTTTCAATGTTATCATTTTCGATATTATAGTTAAAAATGTTATTTAATTGACGATAGCCATCAAAGATATTACGGGCGGACGGTTTAATACTAATTATATTCACATTATGATCTCTCCAACTATATCTTCATATTGAATAAGTTTAAGACCAAACTGAAATCTAGATTTTTCTGTAACAAAGATTGTACTGAAATTTTACATGGACATTCTTAGGGTTCGTAATACAGATATAAAAGCAAAGATACTACCTTATTATGTTATTAAAATATATACCTTATTATGTATGTTAAAATACCTCATGGCATAAAAGGCGATTCACTCTGTCGAACGTTCATGGTGGGACGTTGGGATGGAGATCCTTGTGATAGAAATATATTAAAACAAATGACATCGTAAACGTGGACTTGTAATCATTATATTATAAATAATACTATGTTTACAATGGTACGAGTAATACAATTATGCAACTTATGCTATGCAAGTGTGTATTTGCAGTTGATGCTATAAAGATTGTACTTTATATATACTTACATGTACTTTAACAATGTTTAATTCCGTTTCAACTAGTTTGTATTCTCCATAGTACAAAATTGAATGATATAGTTGTCCACAATCAGTGGCCACGAACATTTTTTACTTGTATTTACAGACCATTATAATTGAAGTCGCCAACATTTACTGATCATTGTCAATAAACTCACCGATAGTACCACATCGTCTCGAATTATCACAAAGCAAGTAAATTGGTACATGCGGACATCACTACGTGATACCGCAATATAACAGGTAAAGACGATATTCAATACCAGGTTCTCAAATAGCAGCGCAAAGAAAAACGTCATATACCTAAGTTGCTTTTGAGATTATACCCTTATGAGCCACCAACTGCGCATTAAGCAGCAAGTTCAAGTGGCTTTCAAAATATACCAATACAGAATACCTCTTCCATCTTATCTGTAGCTTGTAATGATGTACAGAAAAGAAGAGCATTAATAGAACAACACTCATTATTTTAAAACCGGGAGGTCTTTTGCATCAGATGATAAATATTGCACATGCTACTTATTTATGTATACATTACAATTGTAAACCATTGCGCTTTACTTTATTGAATAATACATTTAATTTATGAGCATTGCATTAACATTTAAACAATTTTTTAATACAAATTTAGTAAATGGCATCTAATGTCTAGGTAGAGGAGCATGTCATATCACGGAACTAACAATAGCGAGTCACCTGGTGGCTATAATTGGAAATAACTGAAGCTGGGGTCTATTGGCAGTAATAATTCCAACCTTTGGACAAGATAGAACTTTTGGCAGATCCACTTTATCTTTTGGTCGTATATACATGTACATGGCTGGTGAAAGACAGAATTAAATATTTCTTCCAGGAATTGCCTGTGTTTGAATGCCACCAAAAAGGTTTGTCTTTCACAATGTAATGCAATGGTACAAAATTTATAAAATCTATTAATATGTATTCCATTATTGAATAATCTATATCAAACAGAATTTTGAAAATACATTTTACGGTACTGTATACATATTCCTATAGAAATAAATTATAGCATATATCTATTGATATGCATTTTGTCTTATACGAACCTTTGCGCTTAGAAACATGCTGAGAAAATGTTTACCGATTCCTCAATTAGCTGTTACATTATAAAGTCTTATTTATCATACCTCTACTTCTTATATGGATATGGCAATATTTTATGTTGAAGATTACTTAAAGATGTAGGCTAATAAGGAAAACAGTACAAACTTTCAATTTCGTAACACTTCTAAGGACTTGACACAACTAAAATAGCATTCTGTAGCATCTCATACATCTTACACTAACATGATTAATAAAATGCTCATCTTTCATTTCTTGTCTTATGTGGAAACAATATTCTCCCATCTCGCTATCTGTAGAACAATAAGACCACTTGAATTTATAAGGACATTTTCATTTATACTTTTGACACACTACGGAAAATCTAACTGGGTTTCGTAACAAATTTAATAATTTAAACATGATTAGAGAAATCTTAAATAAATAATGAGTAAATAACTTATGATAAATAACTTATTCATACAACAATCTGGATATAGCAATCTTCTTTTTCAATATATGGCGGAATGGCATAAATTCAGTCAAAGAAGTATGATTATATGGAAGTTATTAAACTCGCAGCTACAACACATTTGTAAATACTTTTGTAAAATTTTAATTATGTAGTTATAATCAAATAATTAACAACTAAATTATCTCAAGCATTTTCTGTATAGTTTTAAAACACTGAATATTGCCTTGTTATCAGTCTTACGACACACATTTTGATGCTTTTTGCTTCCCAGATAGTCCATTTAATATCATTCATTCATTTTTTTACAAAAATTTGTTTTGGGAGGTGTTATAACAGTTAAAAATGCTACTCGAGGGTACAAAACATCTCAATAACCTAAAATATTTTAAAACTCGGTTAAAATACCTCATGGCATAAAAAGCGATTCACTCTGTCGAACGTTCATGGTGGGACGTTGGGATGGAGATCCTTGTGATTGAATAATATTAAAACAAATGACATCGTAAACCTGGACTTTTAACCATTCTATTATAAATAATAGTATGTTTACAATGGTACGAGTAGTACACTTATGCAACTTATACTATGCAAGTGTGTAACTGCAGTTGTTGGTATAAAGTGTGTTTTTGTTAATATCACAGTTCAAAATTATTAGCAAATCATTAATCCATTAAAGAGCTTCTTCTTCTTCTTATATGGAAGACCCACAACCCGAGAAAACATCGATCTACAGTACTGAGAGAAGGTCAGACGTCACCGTGGGGGAACGTGACTGTTAAATGAGAGAGGTTAGCAAACCTAGTAAATATTTATAATTAAATTCAATATTATACATATATTTATCTAACAGTTAGCATTAGTTCTGTCTGTAGCTAGGGATGTTATGTTAGTTCCAATTATAGCCACCAGGTGTGTGACTCGCTCTTGTTAGTTCCGTAATTTGTCAATAGGCTCCTCTCCCTAGACATTAGATAAAACTGACTACATGTATATTTAAAGCTAACGTAACGTTTTTATATTGTTAAATAATGAAAGAAATGTTTGAAATATATTAAATAACAATTGTTTGCAATTATAATGTAATAATAAATAATATGATTTTGTGAAATTGTCAAGGCAACTTGCGAGTTTGAAACAAAGTGTTTCGTTATAATAAAAACGTCCTTCCATAATTATTGTATAGTCACTGCTCATTGTACTTTATGTAAAGGTCAATAATTGAGAGCCATGTTAACGAGCTGTTTCATGCGTGATTGGTGGCTTTAAATTATCTTATCTCTTTCTTAAATGCAACAGCACACTGAGTTGGGTTGTTTCTGGTCTGTTCTGCCTTGAGTGTAGAACGATATTTGGTATCACGTAGTGATGTGCGCAAGTACCAGGTTAATTTGTTAGCGATAACGCTTGTAACTAAGATGTTGTGGTAGTTATCTGCTTTCGCACAAACGGCAAACCATGGAACAGGGTCAGATCAAACCTTCTTCTTTTATAAACGATTCCTCAAAATATAGCCTAATAAGGACAACAGTATAAACGTTTACTTTCACAAAGCTGTTATGGACTTGACACAACTGATAACATTTAGTCATATCAAACATCTTGCACTTACTTCGTTTAATGACGTTCTTAAACGTATCTTTCATTTCTTAATTTGTGTGGAAGCAATATAAAAAATATCTCTCTTTCTGTGGGTACAATAAGTAGTTATTGATAAATACCACTTAATAAAACAGTATACATCTTTTAAACTTGCCCTCCAAGAGGTGGAGGAATTACATAAAAAAATGCAAAGGAGGGTGAGTATGTTAAAGGCATTAAGGACATCACTGCAATAATTCTTGAAATACGTTTGTATAATTTTAAATATATTCTGACACTAATATAAATTAACAGTACATTTATCTCAAGCTCTTTCTGTATAATTTATAAGAAATGATATTCCTTGTTGTTAGTGACATAAAAGAAACATATTTTGAAGTGTTCTGCTTCGGATATTACATAAATATATTGCATCATTCCTCCATATTTTTTAAACATTGTGTTGAGGAAGGCTTTATAACTGACCTAACGTTGCTCGAGGATATTAAACATATCAGTGACACAAAACATTTAAAATCTCAACTAAAATCGTTATAACATAAAAAATGTGTTACTCTGTTTACGGTCATAGTAGCTCATTGAGATAGAAATTATAATAAATGATTGATAATCAGAACAAATTATGTTTTACCATAATCAAGAACATTGGCAGTAGACTAATATTATTTACAATGGTAGTACATTGTATAGTATTAACGTATGCTATACAATGGTGTAAATGCAGTCAAAGCTATAGCGAATGTTGCTGTTATTACCATTGTAAAAAACATTGGGCACGGTAATTCTGTAATCCATTAGGAAAGTGATTAAACTTAGTTCATAGTTATAATTAAATTAAATATTATACAGGTTATAAATTCAATATATATATATATATATATATATATATATATATATATATATATCTTACAGGTAGCTTTTGTACTGCCTATTGTTAGAGTAGTTATAATAGTTTCAATCACAGCCACCAGGTTACTCGCTGTTGTTAGTTCCGTGATTTGGCACTAGGATCCTGTCCTTAGACATTCGGCAAAAAGGACTAATTTTTATTGAAAAATTAACTTTAATTTTTCTATTACTTAAAATTGAACATATTTTAGCATTATATACAAAGTTACGTTGTTATAAATTAAAATATAGATAAAAGTATATGTGATTGTTTTATATTTATCATCATCTTAAGCAACATACCTCGCGGTTTTAAAACAACGTGTTTCATTTTATTAATTCTCTTTTTACCAATACATTACTGGCACTGGCACTAGTCTCTAAGAAAACCATCAAGTCCATTCTTAGGAACTAATGTCAGAGCCAAAAATATTTCAGTAAATTAATAATAGGTTCAAGGTTCAACTGCTACATTCTAGTAGCAGGTATATGCGTATATGGTTCATGAGTTTCCTTTTTTCAGGACTCTACATGTAAGACTGAACAAACTTATAAATAAGTAAATCTTGAGGTGTCTCGGTCTTCTAAGACAGATTAAAGTTTAGTATAACAGTGAGACACTTCTGCCACCAGCGCAGCTAGATTGTAATCTTGTTCTAGTCTTAATACCGAAATCTTACTACAACTTTCTAGAAGATTATACATAACGATGTTCCTTGCCTGACGTGTCCTGTCATTCATCTCCTCCAACACAGGCTCTACCTCAACTCCACCACTATGCAAATCCTTTACATGGCTCTCCAGTAAAAGCACCAAAAGTTTCTATTTCGGAAATGTGGTTGAGCTGAGCGGTTTCGCAATTTTTCACTCATACCTGCCCCTTCAAGTTTATGGAGTTTATAACTTACAAGTAGTTAGAGCCTGGTGTAGCTGTATTACGTGTTAGTCATTAGCAGACACAGAATGTTGCGCACTCCAGAGATATCATGGCGTGTTTTATAAAAATATCGTCCACTAATTTATAATAGGTACTTAAAATATATAAATATAAGACGTTATAGGTACGGCAGGCATGTTGGGATGAAACGTTTTAAAGATGATTGATATAATCCAAACATCGAAAAATGTTAAAAACCGATGATTTGCATCATACTGAGGATTAGTACTTATATTGAATACTTAACTTTTGTTATTATAATAGTGTTGTTAGTAAACCTAACCCTCAATTATAATTCTTACAATAATATATACATATAAAATACACACACACGCGGGCACACACACACACACACACACACACACACACACACACACACACACACACACACACACACACACACACACACACACACACACAGTGAATGTTATGAAATTAAATAACATGTATCGCTTATTCTTGATGTAGATCTAGCTAGAGAGAGATAGAGAGAGAGATTTTCCTTTGATTTCCTCCATTGAAAAAATGTGCCAAATCATAGTGTCAAGGAAGGTAAATAGTTACCGTAGAAAACCGTTTTAAGTCGTCACTTGTGGATTTTGGAGTAAAAGGCAGATATTACTAATGTATCCTATATAGATCAAGCACTCTTCTTAAGTACTTATTTGACTTTTATTTAAATCTAAACCTTTTGTCGGATTTCAAAACCATATTTTACACAAAATTTATCGATTTTATCCAGGTGTTCATGAGTTAAGTGCGCAGCAACACATTTAGTCTTCTATTCATATTTATGTGATACATCAATCATGAATGGCACTGGTTCTGCTTGTAGCTGGGATGTCATGTTAGTTTTGGTGATGGCCACCAGGTGACTCGCTCTTGTTAGTTCCGTGAAATTCCACGTTCCAGGTAAAAATAAATAAACATTGAATTAGAAATTAAACTAACTAACATGTACTAATTAACTAGAAATGCATAAATTGTGTAACAAAATACTTAATGTTTGCAGTTAATTAACGTACAAACATTTTATTTATAAATTTTAAGTAAAGACATTGCGGTTTTAAATCGATGTATTCTCTTATTTCATTGCTATGCTGACAGTAAAAAGAAACTGCTCCGTTTTTTAATTAGGTTGTTTTTGAAAACTTTAACGAGCAGCTTTAATCGCTGTTGCTGGCTAATAATGATGTTCTTGACCAATTTATCTAAGAAGATTCGGAAACCTAGTATATCTTAATCTGATAATATTAACAAACATTAGTATTTATTAGGTACTGTTGGAATATTCTTAGTTTTTATTAATTGACAGGGATGGGCAATTAATGCAATGTTGGTGCAAGTTCAATGCAGAAAAGCCAATCACGACTGTATTGAAATAAGCAACCATTGTTAACAAGTCAGGTTTGAAACTCAGAACATAAATGTTTTGCCATTTGCTATTTTTACTACGTTTATGTTTATTTTAAATAATCATACTTGTATTGTTATATTACATACGTCACTCCCTCTGTGTTTATATTAGCAGGCAAAATAATAACTTAAATGGCGTCAATCTTGAATGTAACAAATATGGTAAAAGATAGTAGAGCGTAACAAAGGGACGAGAACGTGACAAAGTTGCCATTTGACCCCAATTATGGTAATTCTAGCATTTAGTAGGTCTAAGCAGTTAGAATATAGTACGTCTTTCTGGACGGCCAAAAAATTACTTATTATTAGCTTATTCTTAGTCACCTTGTTTTCGAAATTTTTAAAGCTACTTATTTTCTACTAAGTAGAATATTCTAATTTAAACATTTGGATATTGGGTGACGTGAATAAAATTAAAATATTCTACTTAGTACGATCTCAGTTACTAGTAATTTGCGAATATAAAATTAAGAGTAGGCTATAATTTTTTCACAAATAATTATCATCTAGCAACTTATAACATTAACATTTATGACGTACAAACTATTCCTACGGGAGAAAATATTTACTTTAGAAAAAATTCTAATGCGGCCATAGTAATTATTTGTTGGCACACTGACAGGAAGAAGTAGAATCTTCTCATTATTTAAATCAATTAAAGTTTTTATTTTATTTCATGGGTGAGTAAGACCGCAGTATTTAAAAAGTTACTAGTTATTTTTAAATGAACATCTTCATCTCGAGGAACAGATTGTATGCTTAATGTGAATGTTGTCAGTTATCGGATAAAACCACTGCGTGATCCTGCATTAGAACAGGTAGGGGCAATACCAAATAGTCGCTAAAAGGACAGCAAAATAAAACTCATAACGTTACGTTTCATTTAGAGTTTCAATTTTTATAAGCCACCAACCGTGCTTTAAGCATCTCGTTGGTGCTTCAAATACTAACAAATACAATACAATACAATGCGTCCGAAGGAACATCATGAAATATTCCAATAAAAGAAGAGTATTAACGTAAAAACACGTATTATTTTCAAAACTTAAGTCGATAAATATTACACATACAGATTAACTTCTGTATATGTTAAAATTGTAAACAACTGCGCTTGAATTTTTTGCTAAATTTATTAAGTTTTTTTAATATGTATTAACATTTAGTATGTATTTTGATAAACATTTAAATAATTTTACTTAATGTCTAAAGGTAGGAGCCTAGTGTCAAATCACGGAACTAACAAGAATGAGGAGTGTGTCAACTGGTGGCTATAATTGGAACTAACATAACATACCTAGCTACAGGCAGTACTAATGTCATCTCGTATTTAATACGTCCTGATACATACCTGTATACTTATATTATACTTATATATATATATATATATATATATATATATATATATATATATATATATATATAGATTCATATTCATCCTTTATATGATCCTTTCTTTGTTATATTTAACACACACACACACACATACACCCACGCGTGCTTACTTAAAACTGTATAATAAAAATTAAATTATGTAACATAATAATTAATATCAACAATTAAAAAACTAATAAAAACATTAAAAACAAGGGTAAAAGATTGATTTTAGTAGTAGTGCTAAAATACATGTGCTCTTATACATGTCATTCTTCTTAAACGTGCTTAAGAACAATACGAACTTTTAATCCTTGTTAATTGCACATATTGTAAAGGATTTATTTTAATGACTTAATGCTATCTTTATCGGAAGTTCCTTAAGTTATCGGAAGATAATTGTTTGTGTATCTTTTATTTGTAAGAAATTATAGTTTGTATTTTATTTTTTCAAATTAATGATAAATGATCATTGATTTTTTCTTATATAAATTAGTTTTTTAAATAATTATCAGTAGTTAAAATGTGTTGAACATGAATTAACAATTAAATTCTTCATTATACAACTTATTTGATAAAAACATTTAATAGTAGTAACAAAACGTTCATCTGAACGGTACGTTAAGCCAGTATGGACTATACTACTTGATTCATTCAAGCTGATAATATATCACTTTAGCTCTGTGTATTTTATGTTTTCAAAAATTGTACGTTATTTGTTTCTCCTTAAATAGGCTAAATGTG
The DNA here is from genome assembly GCF_021130785.1 of Homalodisca vitripennis. Lineage (NCBI taxonomy): Eukaryota > Metazoa > Arthropoda > Insecta > Hemiptera > Cicadellidae > Homalodisca > Homalodisca vitripennis. Next base: position 52,774 of record NW_025777257.1, read on the forward strand.
TAGTTCGTTATCCCTATGTTATTTCTGGGAAAGTATTTGGTGTCAAATCACGGATTTAAAAACAGTTAGTCACCAGGCTCTCATCAATAGAACTAACATACATTTACTAATTATGCATAATGATTTCATTATTAAATAACTATGTAGGCTGTTTACTAACTTTACTCAATTAATAAAGAACGAATACGCTATCGTGTAAATATTTTAGGACAACGGAAATAACCTTAATATTCACGTAAACTACAATCACATGATAGTGTAATAAAGCTTCAATCATGTTGTAAACATTACTGGTTAAGCTAATAATGATACAAAAGTATTGGTTTTGCATTTTATAATTTTTCATATTATATTTAAAAATGTTGTTTATATGAAGATAGCCATCAAGGATTTTAATTGCGGACGGTTTAATACTAATTATATTCACATTTTGATCTTTCCATTGAAATCTTGATATTGAATAAGTTAAAGACCAAACTGATCTCTAGACCCCTCTGTAACAAAGATTGTACTCAAATTGTACATGAACATTCTTAAGGTTCGTAATAGAGATATAAAAGCAAGATACTACCTTATTTTACTTTTAATAACTTTTTTATAAATTTAAAGTATGTTATAGCAACCACATTAGTTGCTATTCGAAGCCGTGGTTAACTACTAGTATTAAGAAGAAATATAGACCTACCTATAGCACAAAAGTGTAACTCTTTATTCTTATATGTTTCAAAATCCAACACAGATAAAAATTGTATCATAAACATAACTTTTTTTATAGTGTATTATTAACATATTCACAACAAATAACATTTTGAGATTATATCATTATGAGCCACCAACTGCGCATTAAGCAGCAAGTTCAAGTGGCTTTCAAAATATACCAATTCAGCATACCTCTTCCAACTTAACTGTAGCTAGTAATAATGGACAGAAAAGAAGAGCATTAATAGAACAACACTCATTATTTTAAAACCGGGAGGTCTTTTGCATCAGATGATAAATGTTGCACATGCTACTTATTTCTGTGTACTTTACAATTGTAAACCATTGCGCTTTACTTTATTGAATAATACATTTAATTTATGAGCAATGCATTAAAATTTAAATAATTTTTTAATACAAATTTAGTAATTGTCATCTAATGTCTAGGTAGAGGAGCCTAGTGTCAATTTACGGAACTAACAATGGCGAGTGACCTGGTGGCTATAATTGGAACTAACTCAACCTGGGGTCTAGTACTAATGCTATCTTTTGGACAAGATAGAACTTTTGGCTTGATAGAACTTGATAGATCCACTTTGTCTTTTGGTCGCATATCCATGTACATGACTGGTGAAAGACAGAATTAAACATTTCTTCCAGGGATTGCCCGTGTTTGAATGCCGCCTAAAAGATTTGTCTTTCACAATGTAATGTAATGGTACAAAAATTGTAACGAATAATTAATATGTATTCCATTATTAAATAATGAATATTAAACAGACGTTTCAAAACATAATTTTCAGAACTGTAAATATATTCTTATAAAAACAAATTATAACGTATATCTGTTGATTATGATATTTCAATTTATAATATTAATTATCAGCTCACACTGATCAAATGTCCATAGAATATTCAAATTTGGTTCTACTCGTAATTATACTTCGTTGTTTAAACCGTTTACAAGTTGTCTGAGTGTGTAATCTTTTATTCCTTTAGTACAAAAATCTTACAAACCTCTCAGTGCATTTAGTCCTAAAAGAACCTTTACGCTTAGGAACATCGTGAGGATATTCTTAATGAATCCTCAATTAGCTGTTAAATAATTTAGACTTACTTATCGCACCTCTATTTCTTTTATGGATGAAACGATATTTTATTTTGAAAATTCCTTAAAGATGTGGGCTAATAAGGGAAACAGTAATAACTTTCACTTTCGTTACACTATTAAGGACTTGACACAACTAATATAGCATTCTGTAGCAGCTCAAACATCTTACACTAACATGATTAATGTCCTTAAAATACTCATCTTTCATTTCTTGACTTGTGTGGAAACAATATTCTCCCATCTCGCTATTTGTGGAACATTAAAACTACCCGAATTTAGAAGGGCATTTCCATTTATACTTTGTGACACACTACGGAAAATCTAAACTGTTTTTCATAACAAATTTACTAATTTAAATATGATTAGATAAATATTAAATAAATAATAAGTATTACTTATTAATACAACAATCTGGATCTAACAATTTTCTTTTTTCAATGTATGATCATTGATTTTTTCTTAAATAAATTAGTTTTTTTAAATAATTATCAGTAGTTAAAATGTGTTAAACATTAATTAACAATTAAATTCTTCATTATATGAATTATTTGAGAAGAATATTTAAAAGTAGTAACAGTACGTTTATCTGAAGCTAATGGCACGATTGCTCATGTCACAAATTACATAAACGCTACGTTAAGCCAGTATGGACTATACTACTCGATTCATTTTATTAATTTTGTAAGAGCTGTGTAATAGAATACAAAAAACTTCTCAGCTCTCAGTATATAAGTTGTACCAACTTCCTTACTAATATTAATCGTCTCATCAGTAATTTGTCGATTACGTGGATGCGACTAACGGTTGGTTACACAGCAGTTAGGTCTATACTTTACTATGCGATGCTATATTAGATATTACCACAATTGTTAACCACCATACAACTGCGCTATAACAAATCAATGTGAGTGTCAAAAATGGGAAATCAGTAGAATGTTGTGTGATATATTTCTTGAAAAGAAGTATAATAATGGTTGCGAAACATTATTTTAAAATCTTCTACTTAAGCTGATAAATATAAATCACTTTAGGTCTGTGTATTTTATGTTTTCAAATAATTGTATGTTATTTGTTTATCTATAAATAAATGTATAGTTCGTTATCCCTATTCTTATTTCTGGGAAAGTATTTGGTGTCAAATCACGGATTTCACAAGAGCTAGTCACCAGGCTGTCATCAATAGAACTAACAAACATTCACTAATTACATGCATAATGATTTCATTATTTAATAACTATGTAGGCTGTTTACTAACTTTACTCAATTAATAAAGAATTAATACGCTATCATGTATTATTCTTTATATTAGCCTAATAATTCGTGTATTAATTAATAACCTTAATATTCACATAAACTACAATCACATGATAGTTTAATAAAGCTTCAATCATGTTATAAACATTACTGGTTAAGCTAATAATGATAAAAATGTATTGGTCTTGAATTTTATAATTTTCAATAGTATAGTTAACAATGTTGTTTAATTGACGATAGCCATCAAGGATTTTACGGGCGGACGGTTTAATACTCATTATATTCACATTTTGATCTCTCCAATGAAATCTTGATATTGAATAAGTTTAAGACCAAACTGAACTGTAGACTTTTTTGTAACAAAGATTGTACTGAAATTTTACATGAACATTCTTAGGTTCTTAGGTTTAGGTAATAGAGATATAGAAGCAAAGATACTACCTTAATTTACTTTTAATAACTTTTGTTATACATTTAAAGTATGTTATAGCAACCACGTTAATTTTCTTTTGACCCAAGTCGGCAATTTAGAATTTTGAAAATATATTTATTTTCTAGATAAAAAATAAGGGATTTTCAAGTATGGAATAAAACTACTAGGAATTAAGTAAATAAAAGGTCACAGATATACACATTTGGACAGATATTCTCGATCGTGGCAACAAGGTAAACTTAACATTCACGTCGGGAATATAATTCACTCGAACCAGAAGTGCACATACAAGTGTAATACTTATTATATTGCATGCGAAGCCCTGGGTAACTACTAGTATTAAAAAGAAATATAGACTTACCTATAGCACATAAGTGCAACTGTTTATTGCTATATGTTTCAAAATACAACGCGTATAAAAATTTTATCATAAACATAACTCTTTTTATAGAGTATTATAAACATATTCACAACAAATAACATATGAAAGTATTATTTATGATTACTGTATTCCAACTTTCAAACCAAATCACACGAAATGTTTCAATAAACTCTAGTGTCATTGCTATGATCAGTTAGAATATACGAAGTAGTAGGAAATGCGAGAACAAATATCGGTCTGACCTTGTTATGTGTTTGGCCGTTGTACGAAAGCAGATAATAACTTCCAAAACGGCTTAGTTGTAAGCGTTATCGCTAACAGATTACCCTGATAATTCAATGGTTGTATTGACTGCAATCTGCATGTTACTGAATAATTTAAAAATGTTTAATTCCGTCTCAACCAGTTTGTAATCTCCATAGTACAAAATTAAATATATATTTGATCACAATGAGTGGTCACGAACATTTTTTACTTGTATTTACAGACCATTATCATTGAAATCGCCTACATTTACAGATCATTGTCATTAAGTCACCGATAGTACCACGTTCCACGGCTTCTCGAATTATCACAAAGCAAATAAATTGGTACATGCGGACATCACTACGTGATACCGCAATATAACAGGTAAGGACGATATTCAATACCACGTTCTCAAATGGCAAGCAAAGAGAAACGTCGTATACTTAAGTTGCTTTTGAGATTATATCAGCCACCAACCGCGCATTAAGCAGCAGGTATAAGTGGCTTTCAAAATATACCAATATCAACTTCAAAATCCCCTTTCAGCCCAAGCATGTAATTGTCCAGAAAAGAAGAGCATTAATAGAACAACACTCAATATTTTAAAACCGGGAGGTCTTTTCCATCAGATGATAAATATTGCAAATGCTACTTATTTCTGTATACGTTACAATTGTAAACCATTGCGCTTTACTTTATTGCAAAAATACATTTAATTTTTAATTATTGTATCAACACTTAGATTATTTTTTAATAATTATTTAGTTATTGTCGTCCAAAGTCTAGGTAGATGAGCCTAGTGTCAATTTACGGAATTAACATGAGCGAATCACCTGGTGGCTGTAGTTGGAAATAACTCAAGCTGGGGTCTATTGGCAGTACTAATGCCATCCTTTTGACAAAACAGACCTTATGGCATTATCCACTTTGTCTTTTGGTCGCATATACATGTACATGGCTGGTGAAAGACATAATTAAATACGTCTTCCAGGGATTGCCTGTGTTTGAATGCCGCCAAAAAGATTTGTCTTTCACAATGTAATGTATTAGTACAAAAATTGTAACGAATAGTTAATATGTATATGTATTAGTTAATATCAAACAGGCGTTTAAAATATATTTTACAGAACTGTAAATATATTCTTATAAAAATAAATTATAACATATATCTATTGATTATGATATTTCAATTTATAATATTAATCACACTGACTAACTCACACACTGACTAAATGTGCATAGAATATTCAAACTTGATTCTACTCGTAATTTGCTAATTATACTTCGTCGTTTAACCGTTTACAAGTTGTCTCAGTTTGTCATCCTTCATTCACTTAGTACAAAACACTGACAAACCTCTCAGTGCATTTAGTAATAAAAGAACCTTTGCGCTTAGGAACATGGTGAGGAAATTCTCAATGAATCCTCAATTAGCTGTTAAATTATTTAGACTTATTTATCGTACCTCTATTTCTTTTATGGATGAAGCGATATATTATTTTGGAAATTCCTTAAAGATGTAGGCTAATAAGGGAAACAGTACAAACTTTCAATTTCGTAACACTTCTAAGGACTTGACACCACTAATATAGCATTCTGTAGCATCTCATACATCTTAAACTAACATGATTAATGCCTTTAAAGTACTCATCTTTCATTTCTTGACTTGTTTGGAGACAATATTCTCCCATCTCGCTATCTCTGGATCAATAAGACCACCCGAATTCAGAAGGGCATTTCCATTTATACTTTGTGACACATTACGGAAAATCTAAACTGTTTTTCATAACAAATTTACTAATTTAAATATGATTAGATAAATCTTAAATAAATGATAAGTATTACTTATTAATACAACAATCTGGATCTAGCAATTTTCTTTTACAATGTATGGCGGAATGACATAAATTCAGCCAAAGAAGTTTGATTATATAGAAGGTATTAAACACGCCGCTACAACACAATTTTTAAATACTTTTGTAAAATTGCAATTATATTGTTATAATCATATAAATTAAGAACTAAATTATCTCAAGCATTTTCTGTATAGTTTTAAAACACTGAATATTGCCTTGTTATCAATCTTACGACACACATTTTGATGCTTTTTGCTTCCCAGGTAGTCTATTTAATACCACTCACTCATTATTTTACAAAAATTTGTTTTGGGAGGTGTTATAACAGTTACAAATGCTAACAGTTAAATTATCTCAAGCATTTTCTGTATAGTTTTTAAAACACTGAACATTTCCTTGTTATCAGTCTTACGAAACACATTTTGATGTTTTCTGCTTCCCAGATATTCCATAAAATATCATTCATTCATTCTTTTCTAACAATTTGTTTTGGGAGGCGTTATAAATGTAAACATGCTACTTGAGGGTATTAAACATCTCGAAATCCCAAAACATTTTAAATTTCCGTTAAAAACACCTTATGGTATAAAAGGCGATTCACTCTGTCGAACGGTCATGGTGGGAAGTTGGGATGGAGATTCTTGTGCTTCATTAATAATGAAAGAAATACCCAGCTTCAACATCGTAAACCTAGACTTTTATTCATTATATTATAAATAATACTATGTTTACAATGGCATGAGTGTATTAATTTATGCTGTGCAGGGGTGTGACTTCAGTTGTTGCTATAAAGAATGATTTTGTTATTCTCACAGCGCAAAAATATTGGCAAATCATTAATGCATTAGAGAGGTTCTTCATCTTCTTCTATGGGGCGGCTTATTGCCATGCACTTATAAAAAAAGCCTCAAGGGCCTTTTGCGCACCCCGGAAGGACACCAAGGGTCCGACCAGTCTACGGTTTCAGCCGTTCTACAAACCGCCGAAAACAACCGATCAGGTCCTCCTGAAGAAATTCGCTACCCTTGTACAAACTACCATAGCGCACCGCTCCCTTGCTATTGCAGGACAGTCAAGGACCAGGTGTTTACCAGTTTCCTCCTGTTCGTGAAAAATTCGACAGAGCGAATCCTCCCGAAGGATACCGACTCTGTGGAGATGCGCCTTAGGTAATCATGCCCCGTAATCAAACCCAAAACCCGAGAAGACATCGATCTACTTAGTGAGAGAAGGTCAGACGCCACCCTAATGGATATTATACATTATTATACATACATTTATCTAACAGTTGGCATTAGTTCTGCCTGTAGGTAAGGATATTATGTTAGTTTCAACAATAGCCCCTAGATGGCTCGCTCTTGTTAATTCCGTAATTTTCACTAGGCTCCTTTCCGTAGACATATAATTAATTATACGTTTATTGAAAAATTAATGTACTTTCGGTGACTTCAGTAACAACGACATGTAAATATTGGTGACAGATTGAATGACCAGCGACAGCTCTCAATCCCATCACTCAATGTTGTAGGATGGAGGTTTCGTCGTATTTAAGACGGAGTTAAACATTTTGGAAACATAATTGAATCAATTTACAGTTTAGATTAATATACAGGTTTCCATCAATACAAATGTTAAATGTTGAATGGTCAGGCCACTCTGTTAGCGATATCGCTTATAACTAAGCCGTTATAGTTGCTATCTGCTTTCAACAACGACCAACGATGTAACAGGGTCAGATCAGATTTGTACGGTAATACTAATAACCTTTTCCATTATTATGTCTTATTGATCAAAATTTCTTATCCTTTTATGGAGATAGAGATTTTTTATTTACGATTCCTCAAAATGTAGGCTAATAAGGACAACAGTTTACACGTTAACTTTCACAAACCTATTATGGACTTGACACTGCCGATAACATCTCGAACATCTTGCGTTTACCTCATTTAAATTATGTTCTTAAACGTATACTTTCATAATATCTTTCATTTCTTGACTTGTGTAGGAACAATAATCTTTCGTCTCACTTTCTGTGGTTACAATAAATAAATATTCATAAATACTTATTAATTAATCAGTCTGCATCTCGTAATCTTGCCTTCCTTCAGATTAAGAAATTACATAAAATGGCAAAGAAGAATGACTATGAGAAAAGAGTTTAAGACCCTACTGCAATAATGTTTGAAAAAAGTTTTTAAATTTATAATATATTGTTACACTAATATAAATTAACAGTACATTTATCTTACTATCTCAAGTTTTTTTCGGTATAACTTATATAGACTGATATTCCCTTGTTATCAGTGTTATAATAGAATCATATTTTGAAGTGTTCTGCTTTACGGATATTACATAAATATATTGTATCATTCCTCAATTCTTTTTAAACATTGTGATGAGAAAGGCTGACCTAATGCTTCTTGAGGATATTAAACATTTTAACTATGGTAGTATATTAACGTATACTATACAATTGTGTGTTACAGTTAATATTAAAGAGAATGTTGCTATTATTATTATTCTCCCAAAACATCGGAATTATATCTTGTTAATTCTTTAATCCATTAGAAATGTGATAAACTTATTTTATAGTTATAATTTAATTCAATTTTATACATAATATAATACGTATATACGTATAGATATATAATTATATATATATATATACATATATATATATATAATATATATATATATATATATATACGTGTGTGTGTGTGTGTGTGTCTTAAAGGTAACATTAGTACTGCCTATAGTTAGAGTAGTTATGATAGTTCCAATCATAGCCACCAGGTGACTCGCTCTTGTTAATTCGGTGATTTGGCACTAGGAGCCTTTTCTTAGACATTGGATAAAAAGAACTAATTTTTATTTAAAAATTAACTATAATTTTCCTTTTACTTAAAATTGAACATGTTTTAGCATTATACAAAAAGTTAAGTTGATAGAATTATAATATAGATAAAAGTATAAATGTGATTGTTTAATAATTATCATCATCGTAAGCAAGATACGTCGCGGTTTTAAAACAACGTATTTTATTTTATTAATTCTGTTATTTCCAAAACAATCCTCGCGCTGGCACTAGTTTCCAAAACAACTGTTGCGTCATGTTTAGGAACTAGTGTCGGTGACAGTTACTTGCATATAATAACAATAGGTTCAACGGCTACATTCTAGTAGCAGGTATAATTGTATACGGTTCAGAAGTTTCCTCTTTTTCAGGACTCTACATGAAAAACCGATCAAACTTACAAGTAAATCTTAAGGTGTCTCGGACTTCTTACACAAATTAAAGTTCAGTATAACAGTGAGACACTTTTACCACCAGTGCAGCTAGATTGTAATCTTGTTCTATTCTTATTACCGTAATCCTGCTACCACTTTCTAGATGACTGTATATAATGTTGTTCCTTGCCTGACGTGTTCTGTCATTCATCTCCTCCAGCACAGGCTCGACCTTCAACTCCACCACTCTGCAAAGTCTTTACCTAGCTCTCCAGTAAAAGTACCAAGTTTCTATTTCTGAGATGTGGTTGAGCAGAGCGGTTTTGTAATTTATCAGTCATAGCTGCCACTTCATGTTTATGGGGTTTATACTTGCAGATATGTTGTTCAGATTAGCCTACATAACCTATATAATACAAGCGACGTTTGGGAAGAAAGTTTGCCGATGCGACCAAAAGTAACCAGTGTTCTTATTAAACAATTTCTTGAAACGATTCGACCAGCTATTAGGATGCATTAAAATTTTATTTTCGTTACAATAGAAATAGAAGAATCAGTCTTCTTCTTATTGAGATGTACTGGTCTTTAGTACAAAACAATAGGAACACTAGTCCTCAGGCGTCTACTTGATCTACAGCCAGATAGTAAGAGCCTGGTTTAGTGCTGTATTACGTTCGTAGTCATTGGCAGACACAGAATGTTGCGCATCCCAAAGAGAACATGACGACTTTTATAAAAGGATTCTCCATTAATTTGTAATACTTAACATATATAAATATTTGTAATTCCATTTAATTCAGGTAGAATCACGTAACGTGCACTGACTCACGAAATTGCAATATACAAAATTACTAGCAATCAGTTGTGAATTTATTAACACGTTATAGGTAAGGTAGGTATGTCTTGATCAAAATTATTAAAGCTGATTGTTATAATCAAAACATCGGAAATATGTTAAAACCAATAATTTGCTTTGTACTGAGGATTAGCAGTAATTTTGAATACTTAATTGAAGTTATTATATTTGTGTTAAAGCATGCTATTAAATCAAAACGTCATTGTAATTTATGCCAGGCTATGGTAGTGTACGAACAAATAAAATAATTGTACATGTATTGTGCATTGACAAAGAGGCTTCAAGCATATGAAGTTATCGATACGAGGTTTGGGTTCCTTAACAAATTGGACATGCTCTCTAATGATGAGGTGTCAGCAGCAAGTTAAACTATAATAGACAGCTACTAAGAAGATGTAGACGAAGAATTAAGCAACGATATTTTACAATTCAAGAACTTTCCAACCATCATCCAATCACGTGACTTGTCTACGTAACGTCTCTCGCTAACTCGCTGTTATTAAAATCAAATATGTGAAGTTGTTAGCACTCTAGTGAGTACTTGTCTATTCTCTTATACAACATAATAGAATGCCATATCACCTCTCACGGTACAGGCTTTAGTCATAGCCCAGTCAATCTAGGTAAAAAATCATGCAAACCCGGAAATGCGAGGTATAAAGCTGAATTTTGGCACAGATGTTCTTTATGATATCCTTGACCATATACTAAAAGTCCCCTACCGTCCCCTGTGTGCTTCTTCCGGTATAACGAAAATAGGGGGGCGAATATTACTTAAACGCTTACTGCTTTAGAACGGTAAGATATACAGAAATATAAAAAACTGATTTAGATTCAGTAAAATGTGGCCATTAATAAAGGTCATGTGATAAAATGTGATAACTGTAACCGTTAAGCATTAATAATTAATTTATTTATTATTTATATATAATTTATATATATTATATTTATATATTTTGTTTTACTTTCTTTTTAGCTAGAATTGTGTTATAATGCTATATTCTAGTGTTATTTCTTGATGTAACAAAGTTGTAAAAGCTCTATTACATGTTAATAAAGTATGCACAACTTATAGACAATCGTGAGTGTTTACTTAATAGCGAAGCCGGACGCCCGCCGCGCCGCGCCGGCACGGTGCGATGACAGCGGTCGCGGTGCGGCAGAGGCACAGTCATCGCTGACAGGATTCAACGTGAACGGCGTGTCGCGCATGCGTTCTTGAACATGTTTACAACTGCACTGTAGTTGAGGCGGAGTGCCCGTTCTGTTTACACCCAGTGCGTGCGTTTTGTTAATATTTCACGTTTTGTGCGTGCGTGTCTTTTGAAGTGATGTTAGTGTACTTTCAGATTGGTTGTATTTTTTGCATTAAATATGGAAATAGATAGTTTTTTTGTGTGCCCATGGCTTTGGTGCTGGTTGTGATTCTAAAAACACACTGAACATTGTTAGCGTAACTGAGAAAGGTGTAGAAGGACTAAAAAGTGCAAGTGAAAAAACGCGGAGATGGCTTACATGACAAGTTTAGTACAGTTACAGACCTGAAAGTTCATGATGTTTGCCGAAAGAATTATACCAGACCTACAAGCATTATGAAGTATATATCTAAAAATGTTGGAAGTGAAGTTTCAAGTGAACCGTCAACCTCGTATAGAACAAGATCTACAGAAGTAGAAGGTTTCGATATTAAAACTAATTGTTTATTCTGTGCTAAGCATATAGATTTCCAAGCAATAAAAAAGCGGGCTTTAAAGTATAGGAATTCAGCTCATCACGTTGAAACATTGACAGTGCAGACTAGAATTCTCAACATTGCTTGCATTCGTGGTGATGATTGGGGCAGAGAAGTAGACACACGTGTCCGTGCAGCCGGTGATCTAGTTGCTGCTGAAGCCATTTACCATGGAAACTGTTTAACTCAGTTTTTTAAGTTAAAAAAAAAAATACGAAGTCCGATGATAATGATTACAAACATGATGCCTTTTTAAAGTTGTGTAATAGGTTAAACGAAAACGACGAATGCCAGTACAGTTTAGGAGAACTTTCAGATATCATGGACACCTTTTTGGATGGAAAAGATGGATATACTACTAAACATCTAAAGAACAAACTTATTGACCATTATGGCTCCGATATAATTATTACTGACATACCTGGGCGCAGTACAATAATCAGCTTCCGAATGGCAAACACATAGAATTTTACATGATATGTGGTATGAAGACAGAAAATCCAATCCCGAAGAAGAGCAACTGAGGATAATTTCTGCTGCTGCTGAAGTAATTAGATCAGACATTCGCGGCTGCGTTTACAATCTTGGTGAGTATTCTACATTGCACCCTGATTGCGTGGATTCACAAACTCTAATGTCTTTAATACCTAAGTCCCTTCAAGTATTTCTTAATACTGTAGTTAAGCATAAGGGCACCAATGAAGAAAATACTGAACTAAATAAAGCTGCGATCGGCCATGCTATTATAAGTGCATGCAGGCCACGCTCTTTCTTATCACCACTTTTGATAGGTTTGAGCATGTATGTTCATAACCATTATGGTTCAAGGCTTTTGGTTGATATTTTGAATAGACTTGGTTTCGGAGCAAGCTATACTGAAGTACAGCGTTATGAGTATTCTCTTATGGTACAAAAAACGGTAGAAAGTTCCCAAAAAAGCTACATTCAGTTTGTATATGATAACGCGGATGTAAACATCCGAACACTAGATGGAAAAAATACCTTTCATGCAATGGGAGGTATTAAGTGTTCCACTCCTCAAAATACTACTAAGCCTAGCAACGTCACACGAGTCTTATCAGTTCCAACAGCTGCAGAAATAGCTAAAAAGGGCTCCATTCAGATTTCTTGGTATAAAAAACCTGCAACATCAGGTCTGAAAAGAAAAGTTATAAAAGAAATATGTTCTCCATCTGACCCCAAAAATGAAAATCTTAGTACATCCATCGATGTTTTATGGATGGTGGGCTCTTGGAAAAGTCTGTCTCCTAGGCCGTCTTGGAATGGTTATATGCAAGGAGCGTTTCTGGGATCTGGATGTGGAGTGAAAAGCAGCATAGAACCAGTTCCTTTTATCAACCTTGATCCAAGCAACTTGAGCACGATCTATACGGCACTACAATTTGCAGCTGAACAATGTAGAAAGAATGGTCAAAAAAGTTGTTTTGTGACATTTGACCAGCCTCTGTATGCAAAAGCTGTCGAAATCATTGCTTCAACTACAGACTCAACTCTTGACAATGTCATAATCAGATTAGGTGGTTTTCACCTTTTAATGTCATTTTTGGGAGCCGTAGGCTACATAATGAGTGGGAGCGGTCTTGAAGAGATTTGGATGGAAATTTATGCGAAATCTTCAATCCGACATATGATAACAGGGCATGCTTGTGCTAGAGCTCTACGGGCTCACTTTTTGACACAGTTGGCGCTGGGAGTTATTCTGCTTGAGATGGTGAACAACGTACCAGAGGAGGACTTGCTTGTACTTAAAAAACTCCACACTGACTTCCTCACAAATGAGACTAAAATTGATGATGTTAGTGCTTCAAAATCACTGCAAAGACTAGAAACAGCGTTAAACCAAACATGTGATGCAGAAGAAACTCGTAGTCGCACAGGAAAGTTGTGGGTGCTATATTTTAGATTAGTTGCGCTAATGCGCCTTTACATAAGATCGGAACGTACTGGTGACTTCACGCTTCATATATCTTGCATCAAAGCAATGCTTCCGTACTTCCATTCCTCAGGTCACCTCCAGTATGCAAAATATGCACACCACTATGTCCAGGAAATGGAAGATTTACCACAGGTTCTAAGTAAAGACGAGCTCGAGAGATTCATTTCTTTAGGTTTCTTTACAGTTCGTAGGACAGAAAGGTTCTGGGGTGGAAACTGGACAGATATGGTGATTGAGCAGGAGCTCATGCGTTCTTTGAAAGTGTCAGGTGGACTTATCCATGGAAGAGGCGTCACTGACAGTAATTTAGCGAGATTTGTCCTAGCGCGTCCAGCCTGTTCTGTTGTCACGAATGCGTTTGAAAAATTGTGTCACATAAACTCTGGAACTACAGAACAACATGTTGAGCTACGCGATGCTCGGCAATCAAGAGATGATAAAGATTTGGACAAACTACTTTGTTGGCTAAAGTCACATTCGCCTTTCAGTGTTGACATAAATGGAGGTTTAATTTCTTTGTCGACTGGAACAGTTGCTGACGCTAAAATAAACCCGGAGACCGCCACAGAAACAGGTCTTCTTGCAATGACTCAAATGACTGGCCAAACGTTTGGTGATGTAAAACTTAAAAGAAAAAGTAAAGTTACTCCTCTTGCTGCTATTTATGCCACTATCAAAGTAAGAGGTCACGATGTTATAGAAGTGAATCCGAATCAACTGTTTCTTAGAATATCGTGTATTTTAAAATCTCCATCTGACTATGAAGATTACATGGCCTTTGAATTGGCTCCGAGGCCACCTTCTCTCTTTAACGGAGCAGCGATGAGAAAAACAGCTAAGTCAGCACTTTGTGATGTTATAGAAATGAGCCCACCTACCCTTCATAGTTGGCCTCAAGACTGTGTTTATGTATTGGACGGAGGACATTTGCTTTATCATGCTGTTTGGCCTAAGCCTGCCACATATGAACAAATTATTTCAGGATATGTTGAATTTATTCGCATCCATTACGGTTCAAGTGTAACCGTAGTTTTTGATGGCTATGAGGGACCAGCGACCACAAAGAACCAAGAGCAAGATAGAAGAGCATTCAATCAAGAACAATACATTTCGACTTAAACATGACAGCATCAGTGACTCAGGCTGAATTTCTTGGTAACGCTGCAAATAAAAGCCGACTTATAAGTGAACTGAAATCACATTTTGATCGAGCTGACTTTTCAGTTGTACAAGCTGTAGCAGATGCTGACTTTTTGATTGCTTCAACAGCTCTTCAGCAGTGTTCTAAAGGTATGAAAACAGCTGTGGGTGGTACAGACACTGATCTTCTAGCACTTCTTGTGCATGGAGTTAAAAGTTCTGATACATTATTCTTCATCAAACCAGAAGGCAGTAAAGGTTCCTACAAAGTTTACCCAGTAGCTGAAATTAGTAGTAACTTAGGGAATATGAAAGACTGTATACTGTTTGCACACGCATTTTCTATATGCGATACAACATCCGCCACGTTTAGAAAAGGGAAGAAAGTGCCATGGAAAGTGTTGGAAAAAAGTGCGGAACTTCAAAAAATGTCAAACATTTTCAAAGATCCAACTGCTGAGCCTGACATGTTAACATCATGTGGAGAACAATACTTTCTTGCGATATACGGAGATACAAAGTGCAAAACATTAAATGAACTAAGGTACTTTATGTTCAATAAACTGATAGCTAGACAGAAGATTACTTCAAGCTTTGATTTGTCTGTTTTACCACCCACTTCAGATGCCGCACGCTTACACACCTTGCGGGTTTACTATCAAGTGCAGAAATGGCTTGGGAAGGATCTGGATCCATGTTCATGGGGTTGGCTTGAAAAAGACGGTGTTCTTGTACCACAATCTATGACTTTGCCACCGGCACCTGATAAACTCTTGAATTTCATTACATGTGATTGCAAGAAAGAGTGTGCCCGATCGTGTGATTGCATAAGGTCAGGATTAGCTTGTTCGGCAATGTGTGCTCATTGTCAAGGCAGAGACTGCAACAACACACTGCAGACAATTGATTTAGAGGAAGAGGACGTTTATAGTAACTAAAGGTCAGTTTTAAACAAGATAGTGGATACAACACACTGTTCAATACAATTGCTTTTTGACATACGGTTGTACATTTTAAAATCATTAAAATAAATTAAAATTGGGTATCATATTGAATATAGTTAATATGATTTGTACAAATATTATTTTAAATTAATAATATTTTATGATTGTACTTAAAAATGTAATTGTTAAACCATTAAATTTTACTGTATTCTGTACATTATTTATTTAATACCATGCTAATGTTATACTTTTTAGACCATTGACCACGTTCATTCTACATACTTAAACTGGAGTTTATTCATATACCAGATTATTTCCCAACTGAAATATACATTTAAGGAAAGAAAATAAAGTGTAGTGTTGACGGAAAACCATTGATAAAATAAAAATATAGGAGAAAAAAACTTCAGTATTAAAACCTTAACAATAAAGAGTAAATCAACATTTTTTTGTTGGTTAACAATTTTTCATGCACTAACTAAAACTGATTAAAAGAAAATCATCATAATATTTTGTAGCTTATATTTTTCTGAATTAAACACAGTTGTTATTTTTCCTCCATCTGCTTTTGTTCTCGAGTAATGTGCGTTTAAGTAAGCCGCGCCCCCCTCCCCCCTTTATTTCGTTAAAACGGGGGACGCACACGGGGGACGGGCGGGGACTTTTAGGATGTGATTTGGTATACCATAACGGACATCTGTGCAAAAAATTAGCTTTATACCTCGCATTTCCGGGTAAAAACCTAGATTGACTGGGCTAATAGAGAAAAAGTGTCGTCGGGAATTGACCTCAGCTAAAAGGAAACTAGAGGACCATTATGAACAGCAGGAAGACCCTGACAAACCTGCACATGGAGCTGGAATGCACTAGGGTGAGTTATTGTCATATGATAACCTGCGTTTTGACTTTAAATGCGTTTTCCGGAAAACGGTGTTGCCCTACTTTTTTTTTGTTTTGATTGCAATATATATATACAGATTTAAGGCACAAGAAATTATATTTATTATTTTCAGTTCCAAGTTACATATGTTCAAACAGTAACTTTTTTAAATTTTTTATGCTAAAATATAAAAATTTAAATAAATAACTTAAATATATGATACCTTAAAATGCTGTGCCTTAAATGTACAACAATATATGCATAATAAAATAAAAAAAGGTTTAAGTTTTTATCTGTAACGGTTTCTTAGACAATGGTACATAAAGTTGTACTATTTAACATTGGAAAGATAGGGTAATCCGACTCCCCTTAACATAGTTATTCTTCTTTGCCATTTTATGTAATTTCTCAATCTGAAGGAAGGCAAGATTACGAGATCAAGAAATGAAAGATATTATGAAAGTATAGGCTACGTTTAAGAACATAATTTAAATGAGGTAAATGCTAGATGTTCGAGATGTCTCTAAATGTTATCGGTTGTGTCAAGTCCATAAAAGGTTTGTGAAAGTGAACGTTTATACTGTTGTCCTTATTAGCCTACATTTTGAGGAATCGTAAATAAAAATTCGCTATCTCCATAAAAGAATAGGAAATTTTGATCAATAAGACATAATAATGGAAAAGGTTATTAGTATTACCGTACCAATCTGATCTGACCCTGTTACATCGTTGGTCGTTGTTGAAAGCAGATGGCAATTATAACGGCTTAGTTATAAGCGATATCGCTAACAGAGTGGCCTGACCATTCAACATTTAACATTTGTATTGATGGAAACCTGTATATTAATCTAAACTGTAAATTAATTCAATTATGTTTCCAAAATGTTTAACTCCGTCTTAAATACGACGTAACCTCCATACTACAACATTGAGTGATGGGATTGAGAGCTGTCACTGGTCATTCTATCTGTCACCAATATTTACAGGTCGTTGTTACTGAAGTCACCGAAAGTACATTAATTTTTCAATAAACGTTTAATTAATTATATGTCTACGGAAAGGAGCCTAGTGAAAATTACGGAATTAACAAGAGCGAGCCATCTGGTGGCTATTGTTGAAACTAATATAATATCCTTACCTACAGGCAGAACTAATGCCAACTATTAGATACATGTATGTATAATATTGTATAATATCCATTAGGGTGGCGTCTAACCTTCTCTCACTAAGTAGATTAATGTCTTCTCGGGTTTTGGGTCTGATTACGGGTCATGAATACCTGAGGAAGCATCTCCACAGGGTCAGTATCCTTCGGGAAGATTCGCTGTGTAGAAGTTTTGACGAAAAGGAGGACACTGGTGAACACCTGGTCTTTGACTGTCCTGTAATAGCAAGCATCTTAATAACATCTTTGGTAGTTTGTACAAGGGTAGCGGATTTCCTCAGGAGGTCCTGATAGGTTGTTGTCGGCGGTTTGTAGAACGGCTGAAACCGTAGACTGGTCGGCCCCTTGGTGTCCTTCCGGGGTGCGCAAAAGGCCCTTGAGGCTTAAGTGCATGGCAATAAGCCGCCCCATAGAAGAAGATGAAGAACCTCTCTAATGCATTAATGATTTGCCAATATTTTTGCGCTGTGAGAATAACAAAATCATTCTTTATAGCAACAACTGCAGTGACACTCCTGCACAGCATAAGTTAATACACTCATGCCATTGTAAACATAGCATTATTTATAATATAATGAATAAAAGTCTAGGTTTACGATGTTGAAGCTGGGTATTTGTTTCATTATTAATGAATCACAAGGATCTCCATCCTAACTTCCCACCATGACCGTTCGACAGAGTGAATCGCCTTTTATACCATAAGGTGTTTTAACGGAAATTTAAAATGTTTTGGGATTTTGAGATGTTTAATACCCTCAAGTAGCATGTGCACATTTATAACGCCTCCCAAAACAAATTGTTAGAAAAAAATGAATGAATGATTTTTTATGGAATATCTGGGAAGCAGAAAACATCAAAATGTGTGTCGTAAGACTGATAACAAGGAAATATTCAGTGTTTTAAAAACTATACGGAAAATCCTTGAGATAATTTAAGTTCTTAATTTATTTGATTATAACAATATAATTTCAATTTTACAAAAGTATTTAAAAATGTGTTGTAGCGGCGCGTTTAATACCTTCTATATAATCACACTTCTTTGGCTGAATTTATGTCATTCCGCCATACACTGGAAAAGAAGATTGCTAAATCCAGATTAATAAGTAATACTTATTATTTATTTATGATATATCTAATCATGTTTAACTTAGTAAATTTGTTATGAAAACCAGTTTAGATTTTCCGTAATGTGTCACAAAGTATAAATGGAAATGCCCTTCTAAATTCGGGTGGTCTTAATGTTCCACAGATAGCAAGATGGGAGAATATTGTTTCCACACAAGTCAAAGAAATGAAAGATGAGTATTTTAAAGGCATTAATCATGTTAGTGTAAGATGTATGAGATGCTACAGAACGCTATATTAGTTGTGTCAAGTGTTACGAAATTGAAAGTTTGTACTGTTTCCCTTATTAGCCTACATACTTATAAAATATTGTTATATTCATAAAAGTAATAGAGGTACGATAAATAAGTCTAATGTATTTAACAGATAATTGAGGATTCATTAAGACTTTCCTCACCATGTTCCTAAGCGCAAAGGTTCTTTTATTACTAAATGCACTGAGAGGTTTATCAGTGTTTTGTACTAAGTGAATAAAAGATGACACACTGAGACAACTTGTAAACGGTTAAACGCGAAGTATAATTAGCAAATTACGAGTAGAATGAAATTTGAATATTCTATGCACATTTGGTCAGTGTTATATGATATTTATAAATTGAAATATTATAATCAATATATATATATGATATAATTTATTTCTATAAGAATATGTTTACAGTTCCGTAAAATGTATTTTCAAAAGTCTGCTTGTATATACATAATTCAATAATGGAATACATATGAATTATTCGTTACAATTTTTGTACTATTACATTACATTGTGAAAGACAAATCTTTTTGGCGGCATTCAAAAACACAGGCCATCCCTGGATGAAATATTTACTTCTGTCTTTCACCAGCCATGTACATGTATATGCGACCAAAAGGCAAAGTGGAGCAGACCAAAAGGTTTAGGCTTTAGTACTGCCAATAGACTCCACCTTGAGTTAGTTCCAAGTACAGCCACCAGGTGATTCGCTCATGTTAATTCCGTACATTGACACTAGGCTCCTCTACCAAGACATTAGATGACAATTACTAAACTTGTATTAAAAAATTATTTAAATATTAATAAAATGCTCATAAATTAAATGTATTATTCAATAAAGTTAAGCGCAATGGTTTACAATTGTAACGTACAAAGAAATAAGTAGCATGTGCAACATTTAGCATCTGATGCAAAAGACCTCCCGGTTTTAAAATAATGAGTGTTGTTCTATTAATGCTCTTCTTTTCTGTACATTTTTACAGGCTACATATAACATGGAAGAGGTATTCTGAATTGGTATATTTTGAAAGCCACTTATACCTGCTGCTAAATGCGCGGTTGGTGGCTTATAATAGTATAATCTCTTAAGGGGAGTCGGTTGACAAAAAATCTAAAAAAAAATTAAAAAAAGTTTTATTTGCTTTTATTAATCTTTAGACTCTCCTGTTTAATTTGGTGTAATTTGTATTCAAATCGGCCAACAATATCACACCCATATATAATATTATGTAAATGGCTGCAGCATATTTTGGCTCGTAAAATTCATGTACTCTGCATCATTGTCATACATAATCCTATTTATTATTAGGCTTATGTTGGCCAACCTGCTTTATGCTGCTTTGAACATACAAGGTTGTCAACCCATCTGTTTACAGTCAGTTGAGATTTGACATAACCCTAATTGTTGTTTGTTTATTATTGTCACATACATTGTGTTTCTTGCTTTCATTCAGTCTAAGTTATAATATTTAGTTATACTGTGTAGTTTATTGTTTGTGAAAATGTCTAGAGCACATAAAACCTTCAAAAACAAAGCAAAGTGCTTTACAGGGACAAGAAATCCAGGTGGTAAAAAAGTAATTGTGCCTAGTGAATATCAAGAACCAGAACCAAGTACTAGCCTGATATAAGTACTAGCCAAGATACATGGTGTAAGTACCAACTAGCTAAAATAAATGATGAAACTTATGATCACAACAATCACAATCACATTGCTCCTGCTGTCATGAAAGAGGCGAAACAAATATTTAGAGATTTATCAGATCCATCATTGTTAACAATATGTTTGCACGGTGGTACTCAAAACCCCAGTGAATCACTGAACAATATAATTTGTTCGTGAGTTCCAAAATCAACCTTCGTGATGAAGGGAACATTAGAACTAGGTGTATTTGATGCTGTGGCAAGTTTCAACAAAGGGAACATAATAAAATGTGAAGTGTTGAGCAAACTAGGGATCACACCTGCATGCTATTGTTGTGAAACAATGAAAAAATTTGATGTCACTCGAATCAACAAAGCGCAGAAAGCTGTGGAATAGATCGAGAAAAAGTGTCGCCAGAAAGTAACTGCAGCTAAAAGGCATTTAGAAGACTTACATGAACAAGAGGAGGGTCCTGACAACCCTAGTTATGGTCCTGGAATGCATTAAATGTTGTTATGTTTCTGATTAATGTATATGCAATCTTTAAAAGAGTTTTCTGAAAATTCTTGTTTTTCTTTATTTAGGAACACGTTTCTCTAGAACCACTCATTATATTTTGATGATTATTTTTTAATTTTGTTCCCCGTAATTAGGGCAATGTTTATAGCACAGCAAATTGTTGTATGTAGTCTAATAATAATTAAAAAAAAAAGTTATTTGCAAAAAAAAATTGATAAAAATTGACTTTTATAAAAAAAAAGAATTTTAATATTTAAATTTATGCTATGGAAATTTGCTGTGCTGTAAATGTAGGTAAGAAATAGCAGATTCAATTAAAAACAAACCTTATCTTGATATGTTTATTGGTTATTGAGAAACATGTTCCTAAACTTATCTAATTTAACATGTGCGCTATATAGTCAACCGACTCCCCTTAAGCAACTGAACTATATAGCGTTTATCTTTGCTCTGCCATTTGAGAACCTGGTATTGAATATCGTCTTTACCTGTTATATTGCGGTATCACGTAGTTATGTCCGCATGAACTCATTTACTTGCTTTGTGATAAATCAAGTGAACGTTGTAATATTTTAGAATTTAGTGACAATGAATGATCTGTAAATGGTGACTTCAATGATAATGGTCTGTATATACCAGTAAAACATTTTCGTGGCCACTGATTGTGGACAACCATATCATTTAATTTTGTACTATGGAGATTACAAACTGGCTGATACGGAATTAAACATTTTTAAGCATAATTGAACGCATTTAAAGTTTACAGTAATATACAGATTGCAGTCAATACAAACATTGAATAAATTATCAGGGTAATCTGTTAGCGATAACGCTTACAACTAAGCCGTTGTGGAAGTTATTATCTGCTTTCGTACAACGGCCAAACACATAACAAGGTCAGACCGATATTTGTTCTCGCATTTCCTACAACTTGGTATATTCTAACTGATCATAGCAATGAGTTTTAGAGCATTAGAGAGTTTTTTTAGCATTAGAGTTTATTGAAACATTTCGTGTGATTTGGTTTGAAAGTTGGAATACAGTAATCATAAATAATACTTTCATGTGTTATTTGTTGTGAATATGTTTATAATACTCTATAAAAAGCAGTTATGTTTATGATACAATTTTTATACGTGTTGTATATTTTTGAAACATATAGCAATAAACAGTTGCACTTATGTGCTATAGGTAAGTCTATATTTCTTTTTAATACTAGTAGTTAACCAGGGCTTCGCATGCAATATCATAAGTATTACACTTGTATGTGAATACAAAAGTGTGAATACTACATTGGCTTCTTCTGGTTCGAGTGAATTATATTTCCGACGTGAATGTTAAGTTTACCTTGTTGCCACGATCGAGAATATCTGTCAAAATCTGTATATTTGGGACCTTTTATTTGGTTAATTCCTAGTAGTTTTATTCCATACTTGAATTTCCCTTATTTTTTATCTAGTCTAAATTTCCTACTTGTGTCAAAAGAAAACTAGCGTGGTTGCTATAACATACTTTAAATGTATAACAAAAGTTATTAAAAGTAAAGTAAGGTAGTATCTTTGCTTTTATATCTCTATTACGAACCCTAAGAATGTCCATGTAAAATTTCAGTACAATCTTTGTTATAGAAAAATCTCAAGTTCAATTTGGTCTTAAACTTATTCAATATGTAGATTTGGTTGGAGAGATCAAAATGTGAATATAAGTATTAAACCGTCCGCCAGTAAAATCCTTGATGGCTATCGTCAATCTAAACAACATTCTTAACTATGATATCGAAAATGATAAAATTCAAAATCAATACATTTGTATCATAATTAGTTTAACAAATGAATCGAGTAGGATAGCCCATACTGGCTTAACGTACCGTTTATGTAATTTGTGACATTAGCACTCGTGCCATTAGCTTCAGATAAACGTATTTTTACTAGGCCTACTTTTAAATATTTTTCTCAAATAATTCATATACTGTAATAAAGAATTGAATTATTAAACAATAATCAACACATTTCAACTAGGCCTACTGATAATAATAAAAAAAAAACAAATTTATTTAAGAAAAATCAACGATCATTTATCATTAATTCGAAAAAATAAATTACAAACCATAATTTCTTACAAATAAAAGATACACAAACAAATTATCATCCGATAACTTGTAAATTTAGCATCAAGTCATTCAAATAAATCCTATACAATATGTGCAATTCACAAGGATTAAAAAATTTTTATTGTTCTTAAGCACGTTTAAGAAGAATGCCATTTAGGTAGCCTACAGTTAAAGAGCACATGTATTTTAGCACTACTACAAAAATTAATCTTTTAACTTTGTTTTTTAATGTGTTTATTAGTTTTGTAATTGTTCATATTAATTGATATGTTACATAATTTAATTTTAATTTGACAATTTTAAGTACGCGCGCGCGCGTGTATGTGTGTGTTAAATATAACAAAGGATCATATAAAGGAAGAATTATATATATATATATATATATATATATATATATATATATATATATATATATATATCCTACATATAATATATAAAAGACAGATATTTATAATGTCTCCAAAATAGGTCAAGCACTGTTCTAAAGTACTTATTTGACTTTTATTTAAAACTAAACCTTTTTTCGAATTTCAAAAACATATTTAACAAAGAATTTATCGATTTTATCCAGGTGTTCGTGAGTTAAGTGTGTAGCAACACATTTAGTCATCTATTCATATTTATAAGATATAAAATCATGAATGGCATTGGTTCTGCTTGTAGCTATCCCATGTTAGTTTTGGTGATGGCCACCAGGTGACCGCTCTTGTTAGTTCCATGAAATTCCACGTGGGCAATTAATGCA
This sequence comes from Homalodisca vitripennis, assembly GCF_021130785.1. Lineage (NCBI taxonomy): Eukaryota > Metazoa > Arthropoda > Insecta > Hemiptera > Cicadellidae > Homalodisca > Homalodisca vitripennis. The sequence continues at coordinate 77,048 of NW_025777257.1, forward strand.
ATGTTGATGCAAGTTCTATGCAGAAAAGGCAATCACGACTGTATTGAAATAATTAATTATTGTTAACAACGAGTCAGGTTTGAAAGCCAGGACATAAATGTTTTGACATTTGCTATTTTTACTACGTTTATGTTTATTTTAAATTAATCATACTTGTATTGTTATATTACATACGTCACTCCCTCTGTGTTTGTATTTGCAGGCAAACTAATAACCTAAATGGCGTCAATCTTGAATGTAACAAATATTGTATCGTATATTATATGTAAAGATAGAAGAGCAAAACAATGGGACGAGAACGTGACAAAGTTGCCATTTGACCCCAATTATAGTATTTCTAGCATTTAGTAGGTCTAAGCGATTAGAATATAGTACGTCATTCTGGACGGCCTTAGTTAAAACTTATTATTAGCTTATTCTTATTCACCTCGTTTTCGGAAATAGTTCCTACTAAGTAAAATATTCTAATTTAAACATTTGGATTTTGGGTGACGTGAATAAAATTAAAATATTCTACTTAATTCGAACTCAGTTATTAGTAATTTTCAAATATAAAATTAAGAGTAGGCTATAATTTTTCACAAATAATCATCATCTAGCAACTTATAACATTAACATTTATGCCATACAAACTATTCCTAGCGATGAAGATATTTAAATTTTTCTTCTTTTATTTGTTGAATAAGTATTGCTGCAATAGTAAAATGTTAGTAATTATTTTTAAATAAACATCTTCATCTCGAGGAAGAGATTGTATGCCATAAATGTTTAATGTTGTCCGTTATTGAATGCATTACAGCAGTTAGGGCAATACCGAATAGTCGCTAAAGGGACAGCAAAATAAACCTCATAACGTAACGTTTTATTATAGTTTTAAGTATTATAAGCCACCAACCGCGCTTAAAGCAGCTCGTTCAAGTGGCCTCCAAATAATAAATACAACACAATAACAGAAATTCGAAGAAAACACCACGAAATATTACAATAAAAGAAGAGTATTAACGTAAAACACACATTGTTTTAAAACTGAGAGGTATTTTGCTTAAGTTGACAAATATGACACATACAAAAATATTTCTGTAAATGTTATCATTGTAAACAATTGCGCTTTAGTTCGTAAAAAATGTATTATATGTATTTACTATATATTAACATATATTATGTATTTTAATAAACATTTAGATATTTGTATTTGACTAAGGGAAGGGACCCAGTGTCAAATCACGGAACTAACGAGAGTGAGGAGTGTGACTCGTCTGGTGGCTATAATTGGAACTAACATAACATACCTAGCTACAGACAGTACTAATGTCATCTCGTATTTTATATGTTCTGATATAAATATAAAATATATATATATATATATATATATATATATTCATATTCATCCTTTGTTATATTTAACACATACACGCGCGTGCGCACACATAAAACTGAGAAATTAATTTTTTAATTCTTATGAATTGCACATATTGTAAAGGATTTATTCGAATGACTTAATGCTAATTGTTCAAGTTATCGGAAGATAATCGTTTGTGTACCTTTTATTTGTAAGAAATTATAGTTTGTATTTAATTTTTCAAATTAATGATAAATGATAATTGATTTTTTCTAAATAAATTAGTTTTTTAAATAATTATCAGTAGTTAAAATGTGTTGTACATTAATTATCAATTCAATTGTTGATTATGTGAATTATTTGAGAAGAATATTTAAAAGTAGTAACAAAACGTTTATCTGAAGCTAATGGCACGATTGCTCATGTCACAAATTACATAAACGCTACGTTAAGCCAGTATGGACTATACTACTCGATTCTTTTGATCAAATTTTTAAGAGCTGTGTAATAGAATACAGAAAAACTTCTCAGCTCTCAGTATATAAGTTGTACCAACTTCCCTACTAATATTAATCGTCTCATCAGTAATTTGTCGATTACTTGGATGCGACTAACGGCTAGTTACACAACAGTTAGGTCTATACTTCACTACGCGATGCTACATTAGATATTAACACAGTTATTAACCACCATATAATTGCGCTATAACAGATCAATGTGAGTGTCAAAAGTGGGAAATCAGTAGTATGTTCTGTGATATATTCTTTGAATAGAAGTATAATAATGGTTGTAAAACATTACTTTAAACTATTTTACGCTGATAAATATAAATCACTTTAGCTCTGTGTATTTTATGTTTTCAAAAAATTGTACGTTATTTGTTTCTCCATAAATAGGCTAAATGTATAGTTCGTTATCCCTATCCTTATTTCTGGGAAAGTATTTGGTGTCAAATCACGGATTTAACAACAGCTAGTCACCAGGCTCATCAATAGAACTAACATACATTCACTAATTATGCATAATGATTTCATTATTTAATAACTATGTAGGCTGTTTACTAACTTTACCCAATTAATAAAGAATGAGTACGCTACGTGTCAATATTTTAGGACAACGGCAATAACCTTAATATTCACATAAACTACAATCACATGATAGTGTAATAAAGCTTCAATCATGTCATAAACATTACTGCTTAAGCTAATTATGATAGAAATGTATTGATTTTCAATGTTATCATTTTCGATATTATAGTTAAAAATGTTATTTAATTGACGATAGCCATCAAAGATATTACGGGCGGACGGTTTAATACTAATTATATTCACATTATGATCTCTCCAACTATATCTTCATATTGAATAAGTTTAAGACCAAACTGAAATCTAGATTTTTCTGTAACAAAGATTGTACTGAAATTTTACATGGACATTCTTAGGGTTCGTAATACAGATATAAAAGCAAAGATACTACCTTATTATGTTATTAAAATATATACCTTATTATGTATGTTAAAATACCTCATGGCATAAAAGGCGATTCACTCTGTCGAACGTTCATGGTGGGACGTTGGGATGGAGATCCTTGTGATAGAAATATATTAAAACAAATGACATCGTAAACGTGGACTTGTAATCATTATATTATAAATAATACTATGTTTACAATGGTACGAGTAATACAATTATGCAACTTATGCTATGCAAGTGTGTATTTGCAGTTGATGCTATAAAGAATGTACTTTATATATACTTACATATACTTTAACAATGTTTAATTCCGTTTCAACTAGTTTGTATTCTCCATAGTACAAAATTGAATGATATAGTTGTCCACAATCAGTGGCCACGAACATTTTTTACTTGTATATACAGACCATTATAATTGAAGTCGCCAACATTTACTGATCATTGTCAATAAACTCATTGATAGTACCACATCGTCTCGAATTATCACAAAGCAAATAAATTGGTACATGCGGACATCACTACGTGATACCGCAATATAACAGGTAAAGACGATATTCAATACGAGGTTCTCAAATAGCAGCGCAAAGAAAAACGTCATACACCTAAGTTGCTTTTGAGATTATACCCTTATGAGCCACCAACTGCGCATTAAGCAGCAAGTTCAAGTGGCTTTCAAAATATACCAATACAGAATACATGTTCCATCTTATCTGTAGCTTGTAATGATGTCCAGAAAAGAAGAGCATTAATAGAACAACACTCATTATTTTAAAACCGGGAGGTCTTTTGCATCAGATGATAAATATTGCACATGCTACTTATTTATGTATACATTACAGTTGTAAACCATTGCGCTTTACTTTATTGAATAATACATTTAATTTATGAGCATTGCATTAACATTTAAACAATTTTTTAATACAAATTTAGTAAATGACATCTAATGTCTAGGTAGAGGAGCATGTCATATCACGGAACTAACAATAGCGAGTCACCTGGTGGCTATAATTGGAAATAACTGAAGCTGGGGTCTATTGGCAGTAATAATTCCAACCTTTGGACAAGATAGAACTTTTGGCAGATCCACTTTATCTTTTGGTCGTATATACATGTACATGGCTGGTGAAAGACAGAATTAAATATTTCTTCCAGGAATTGCCTGTGTTTGAATGCCACCAAAAAGGTTTGTCTTTCACAATGTAATGCAATGGTACAAAATTTATAATATCTATTAATATGTATTCCATTATTGAATAATGTATATCAAACAGAATTTTGAAAATACATTTTACGGTACTGTATACATATTCCTATAGAAATAAATTATAGCATATATTTATTGATTATAATATTTCAAATTTATAATATTAATAATCAGTCAAACGTCTCAGTGCATTTTGTCTTATACGAACCTTTGCGCTTAGAAACATGCTGAGAAAATGTTTACCGATTCCTCAATTAGCTGTTACATTATAAAGTCTTATTTATCATACCTCTACTTCTTATATGGATATGGCGATATTTTATGTTGAAGATTACTTAAAGATGTAGGCTAATAAGGAAAACAGTACAAACTTTCAATTTCGTAACACTTCTAAGGACTTGACACAACTAAAATAGCATTCTGTAGCATCTCATACATCTTACACTAACATGAATTAATAAAATGCTCATCTTTCATTTCTTGTCTTATGTGGAGAAACAATATTCTCTCCATCTCGCTATCTGTGGAACAATAAGACCACTTGAATTTATAAGGACATTTTCATTTATACTTTTGACACACTACGGAAAATCTAACTGGGTTTCGTAACAAAATTTAAATAATTTAAAACATGATTAGAGAAATCTTAAATAAATAATGAGTAAATAACTTATGATAAATAACTTATTCATACAACAATCTGGATATAGCAATCTTCTTTTTCAATATATGGCGGAATGGCATAAATTCAGTCAAAGAAGTATGATTATATGGAAGTTATTAAACTCGCAGCTACAACACATTTGTAAATACTTTTGTAAAATTTTAATTATGTAGTTATAATCAAATAATTAACAACTAAATTATCTCAAGCATTTTCTGTATAGTTTTTTAAAAACACTGAATATTGCCTTGTTATCAGTCTTACGACACACATTTTGATGCTTTTTTGCTTCCCAGATAGTCCATTTAATATCATTCATTCATTTTTTTACAAAAATTTGTTTTGGGAGGTGTTTATAACAGTTAAAAATGCTACTCGAGGGTACAAAACATCTCAATAACCTAAAATATTTTAAAACTCGGTTAAAATACCTCATGGCATAAAAAAAGCGATTCACTCTGTCGAACGTTCATGGTGGGACGTTGGGATGGAGATCCTTGTGATTGATTAATATTAAAACAAATGACATCGTAAACCTGGACTTTTAACCATTCTATTAATAAATAATAGTATGTTTACAATGGTACGAGTAGTACACTTATGCAACTTATACTATGCAAGTGTGTAACTGCAGTTGTTGGTATAAAGTGTGTTTTTGTTAATATCACAGTTCAAAATTATTAGCAAATCATTAATCCATTAAAGAGCTTTCTTCTTCTTCTTATATGGAAGACCCACAACCCGAGAAAACATCGATCTACAGTACTGAGAGAAGGTCAGACGTCACCGTGGGGGAACGTGACTGTTTTAAATGAGAGAGGTTAGCAAACCTAGTAAAATATTTATAATTAAATTCAATATTATACATATATTTATCTAACAGTTAGCATTAGTTCTGTCTGTAGCTAGGGATGTTATGTTAGTTCCAATTATAGCCACCAGGTGTGTGACTCGCTCTTGTTAGTTTCCGTAATTTGTCAATAGGCTTCCTCTCCCTAGACATTAGATAAAACTGACTACATGTATATTTAAAACTAACGTAACGTTTTTATATTGTTAAATAATGAAAGAAATGTTTGAAATATATTAAATAACAATTGTTTGCAATTATAATGTAAATAATAAATAATATGATTTTGTGAAATTGTCAAGGCAACTTGCGAGTATGAAACAAAGTGTTTCGTTATAATAAAAACGACTGCCTTCCATAATTATATTGTATAGTCACTGCTCATTGTACTTTATGTAAAGGTCAATAATTGAGAGCCATGTTAACGAGCTGTTTCATGCGTGATTGGTGGCTTTAAAATTATCTTATCTCTTTCTTAAATGCAACAGCACACTGAGTTGGGTTTGTTTCTGGTCTGTTCTGCCTTGAGTGTAGAACGATATTTGGTATCACGTAGTGATGTGCGCAAGTACCAGGTTAATTTGTTAGCGATAACGCTTGTAACTAAGATGTTGTGGTAGTTATCTGCTTTCGCACAAACGGCAAACCATGGAACAGGGTTCAGATCAAACCTTCTTCTTTTATAAAACGATTCCTCAAAATATAGCCTAATAAGGACAACAGTATAAACGTTTACTTTCACAAAGCTGTTATGGACTTGACACAACTGATAACATTTAGTCATATCAAACATCTTGCACTTACTTCGTTTAATGACGTTCTTAAACGTATCTTTCATTTCTTAATTTGTGTGGAAGCAATATAAAAAATATCTCTCTTTCTGTACAATAAGTAGTTATTGATAAATACCACTTAATAAAACAGTATACATCTTTTAAACTTGCCCTCCAAGAGGTGGAGGAATTACATAAAAAAATGCAAAGGAGGGTGAGTATGTTAAAGGCATTAAGGACATCACTGCAATAATCCTTGAAATACGTTTGTATAATTTTTAAATATATTCTGACACTAATATAAATTAACAGTACATTTATCTCAAGCTCTTTCTGTATAATTTATAAGAAATGATATTCCTTGTTGTTAGTGACATAAAAGAAACATATTTTGAAGTGTTTTGCTTCGGATATTACATAAATATATTGCATCATTCCTCCATATTTTTTAAACATTGTGTTGAGGAAGGCTTTATAACTGACCTAACGTTGCTCGAGGATATTAAACATATCAGTGACACAAAACATTTAAAATCTCAACTAAAATCGTTATAACATAAAAAATGTTTTACTCTGTTTACGGTCATAGTAGCTCATTGAGATAGAAATTATAATAAATGATTGATAATCAGAACAAATTATGTTTTGCCATAATCAAGAACATTGGCAGTAGACTAATATTATTTACAATGGTAGTACATTGTATAGTATTAACGTATGCTATACAATGGTGTAAATGCAGTCAAAGCTATAGCGAATGTTGCTGTTATTACCATTGTAAAAAACATTGGCATGATAGCACGGTAATTCTGTAATCCATTAGGAAAGTGATTAAACTTAGTTCATAGTTATAATTAAATTCAATATTATACAGGTTATAAATTCAATATATATATATATATATATATATATATATATATATATATATATATATATATATATATCTTACATGTAGCTTTTGTACTGCCTATTGTTAGAGTAGTTATAATAGTTTCAATCACAGCCACCAGGTTACTAGCTGTTGTTAGTTCCGTGATTTGGCACTAGGATCCTGTCCTTAGACATTCGGCAAAAAGGACTAATTTTTATTGAAAAATTAACTTTAATTTTTCTATTACTTAAAATTGAACATATTTTAGCATTATATACAAAGTTACGTTGTTATAAATTAAAATATAGATAGAAGTATATGTGATTGTTTTATATTTATCATCATCTTAAGCAACATACCTCGCGGTTTTAAAACAACGTGTTTCATTTTATTAATTCTCTTTTTTCCAATACATTACTGGCACTGGCACTAGTCTCTAAGAAAACCATCAAGTCCATTCTTAGGAACTAATGTCAGGGCCAAAAATATTTCAGTAAATTACTAATAGGTTCAAGGTTCAACTGCTACATTCTAGTAGCAGGTATATGCGTATATGGTTCATGAGTTTCCTTTTTTCAGGACTCTACATGTAAGACTGAACAAACTTATAAATAAGTAAATCTTGAGGTGTCTCGGTCTTCTAAGACAGATTAAAGTTTAGTATAACAGTGAGACACTTCTGCCACCAGCGCAGCTAGATTGTAATCTTGTTCTAGTCTTAATACCGAAATCTTACTACAACTTTCTAGAAGATTATACATAACGATGTTCCTTGCCTGACGTGTGCTGTCATTCATCTCCTCCAACACAGGCTCTACCTCAACTCCACCACTATGCAAAGCCTTTACATGGCTCTCCAGTAAAAGCACCAAAAGTTTCTATTTCGGAAATGTGGTTGAGCTGAGCGGTTTCGCAATTTTTCACTCATACCTGCCCCTTCAAGTTTATGGAGTTTATAACTTACAAGTAGTTAGAGCCTGGTGTAGCTGTATTACGTGTTAGTCATTAGCAGACACAGAATGTTGCGCACTCCAGAGATATCATGGCGTGTTTTATATAAAAATATCGTCCACTAATTTATAATAGGTACTTAAAATATATAAATATAAGACGTTATAGGTACGGCAGGCATGTTGGGATGAAACGTTTTAAAGATGATTGATATAATCCAAACATCGAAAAATGTTAAAAACCGATGATTTGCATCATACTGAGGATTAGTACTTATATTGAATACTTAACTTTTGTTATTATAATAGTGTTGTTAGAAAACCTAACCCTCAATTATAATTCTTACAATAATATATACATATAAAATACACACACAAGCGGGCACACACACACACACACACACACACACACACACACACACACACACACACACACACACACACACACACACACACACAGTGAATGTTATGAAATTAAATAACATGTATCGCTTATTCTTGATGTAGATCTAGCTAGAGAGAGAGATAGAGAGAGATTTTCCTTTGATTTCCTTCATTGAAAAAATGTGCCAAATCATAGTGTCAAGGAAGGTAAATAGTTACCGTAGAAAACCGTTTTAAGTCGTCACTTGTGGATTATGGAGTAAAAGGCAGATATTACTAATGTATCCAATATAGATCAAGCACTCTTCTTAAGTACTTATTTGACTTTTATTTAAATCTAAACCTTTTGTCGGATTTCAAAACCATATTTTACACAAAATGTATCAATTTTATCCAGGTGTTCATGAGTTAAGTGCGTAGCAACACATTTAGTCTTCTATTCATATTTATGTGATACATAAATCATGAATGGCACTGGATCTGCTTGTAGCTGGGATGTCATGTTAGTTTTGGTGATGGCCACCAGGTGACTCGCTCTTGTTAGTTCCGTGAAATTCCACGTTCCAGGTAAAAATAAATAAACATTGAAATAGAAATTAAATTAACTATCATGTACTAATTAACTATAAATGCATAAATTGTGTAACAAAATAATTAATGTTTGCAATTAATTAACGTACAAAAATTTTATTTATACATTTTAAATTAAGAGCAGTACATTTTATTGTTTTTATATTCAAGATTTTAAGTAAAGACATTGCGGTTTTAAATCGATATATCCTCTTATTTCATTGCTATGCTGACAGTAATAAGAAACTGCTCCGTTTTTTAATTAGGTTGTTTTTGAAAACTTTAACGAGCAGCTTTAATCGCTGTTGGTGGCTAATAATGATGTTCTTGACCAATTTATCTAAGAAGATTCGGAACCCTAGTATATCTTAATCTGATAATATTAACAAACATTAGTATTTATTAGGTACTGTTGGAATATTCTTAGTTTTTATTAATTGACAGGGATGGGCTATTAATGCAATGTTGGTGCAAGTTCAATGCAGAAAAGCCAATCACGACTGTATTGAAATAAGCAATCATTGTTAACAAGTCAGGTTTGAAACTCAGAACATAAATGTTTTGCCATTTGCTATTTTTACTACGTTTATGTTTATTTTAATTAATCATACTTGTATTGGTATATTACATACGTCAATCCCTCTGTGTTTATATTAGCAGGCAAAATAATAACTTAAATGGCGTCAATCTTGAATGTAACAAATATGGTAAAAGATAGTAGAGCGTAACAAAGGGACGAGAACGTGACAAAGTTGCCATTTGACCCCAATTATAGTAATTCTAGCATTTAGTAGGTCTAAGCGGTTAGAATATCGTACGTCTTTCTGGACGGCCTGAAAAGTACTTATTATTAGCTTATTCTTAGTCACCTTGTTTTCGAAATTTTTAAAGCTACTTAGTTTCTACTAAGTAGAATATTCTAATTTAAACATTTGGATATTGGGTGACGTGAATAAAATTAAAATATTCTACTTAGTACGATCTCAGTTACTAGTAATTTGCGAATATAAAATTAAGAGTAGGCTATAATTTTTCACAAATAATTATCATCTAGCAACTTATAACATTAACATTTATGACGTACAAACTATTCCTACGGGAGAAAATATTTACTTTAGAAAAAATTCTAATGCGGCCATAGTAATTATTTGTTGGCACACTGAAAGGAAGAAGTAGAATCTTCCCATTATTTCAATCAATTAAAGTTTTTATTTTATTTCATGGGTGATTAAGACCGCAGTGGTTAAAAAGTTACTAGTTATTTTTAAATGAACATCTTCATCTCGAGGAACAGATTGTATGCTTAATGTGAATGTTGTCAGTTATCGGATAAAACCACTGCGTGATCCTGCATTAGGACAGGTAGGGGCAATACCAAATAGTCGCTAAAAGGACAGCAAAATAAAACTCATAACGTTACGTTTCATTTAGAGTTTTAATTTTTATAAGCCACCAACCGTGCTTTAAGCATCTCGTTGGTGCTTCAAATACTAACAAATACAATACAATACAATGCGTCCGAAGGAACATCATGAAATATTCCAATAAAAGAAGAGTATTAACGAAAAACACGTATTGTTTTCAAAACTTAAGTCGATAAATATTACACATACAGATTAACTTCTGTATATGTTAAAATCGTAAACAATTGCGCTTGAATTTTTTGATAAATTTATTAAATTTTTTGAATATATATTAACATTTAGTATGTATTTTGATAAACATTTAAATAATTTTACTTAATGTCTAAAGGTAGGAGCCTAGTGTCAAATCACGGAACTAACAAGAGTGAGGAGTGTGTCAACTGGTGGCTATAATTGGAACTAACATAACATACCTAGCTACAGGCAGTACTAATGTCATCTCGTATTTAATACGTCCTGATACATATACTTATATTATACTTATATATATATATATATATATATATATATATATATATATATATATTCATTTTCATCCTTTATATGATCCTTTGTTATATTTAACACACACACACACACACACACACACACACACACATACACCCACGCGCGCTTACTTAAAACTGTATAATAAAAATTAAATTATGTAACATAATAATTAATATCAACAATTAAAAAACTAATAAAAACCTTAAAAACAAGGGTAAAAGATTGATTTAAGTAGTAGTACTAAAATACATGTGCTCTTATACATGTCATTCTTCTTAAACGTGCTTAAGAACAATAAGAACTTTTAATCCGTGTTAATTGCACATATTGTAAAGCATTTATTTGAATGACTTAATGCTATCTTTATCGGAAGTTGCTTAAGTTTTCGGAAGATAATTATTTGTGTACCTTTTATTTGTAAGAAATTATAGTTTGTACTTTATTTTTTCAAATTAATGATAAATGATCATTGATTTTTTCTTATATAAATTAGTTTTTTTAAATAGTTATCAGTAGTTAAAATAAAATGTGTTGAACATGAATTAACAATTAAATTCTTCATTATATAACTTATTTGATAAAAACATTTAATAGTAGTAACAAAACGTTCATCTGAACGGTACGTTAAGCCAGTATGGACTATACTACTTGATTCATTCAAGCTGATAAATATATATCACTTTAGCTCTGTGTATTTTATGTTTTCAAAAATTGTACGTTATTTGTTTCTCCTTAAATAGGCTAAATGTGTAGTTCGTTATCCCTATTGTTATTTCTGGGAAAGTATTTGGTGTCAAATCACGGATTTAAAAACAGCTAGTCACCAGGCTCTCATCAATAGAACTAACATACATTTACTAATTATGCATAATGATTTCATTATTAAATAACTATGTAGGCTGTTTACTAACTTTACTCAATTAATAAAGAATGAATACGCTATCGTGTAAATATTTTAGGACAACGGAAATAACCTTAATATTCACATAAACTACAATCACATGATAGTGTAATAAAGCTTCAATCATGTTGTAAACATTACTGGTTAAGCTAATAATGATACAAATGTATTGGTTTTGAATTTTATAATTTTTCATATTATATTTAAAAATGTTGTTTAAATGAAGATAGCCATCAAGGATTTTACGGGCGGACGGTTTAATACTAATTATATTCACATTTTGATCTTTCCATTGAAATCTTGATATTGAATAAGTTAAAGACCAAACTGATCTCTAGACCCCTCTGTAACAAAGATTGTACTCAAATTGTACATGGACATTCTTAAGGTTCGTAATAGAGATATAAAAGCAAGATACTACCTTATTTTACTTTTAATAACTTTTTTGTAAATTTAAAGTATGTTATAGCAACCACATTAGTTGCTATTCGAATCCGTGGTTAACTACTAGTATTAAGCAGAAAATATAGACCTACCTGTAGCACAAAACTGTAACTCTTTATTGTTATATGTTTCAAAATCCAACACAGATAAAAATTGTATCATAAACATAACTTTTTTAATAGGGTTTTATAAATACATTCACAACAAATAACATATGAAAGTATTGTTTATGATTACTGAATTCCAACTTTCAAACCATATCACACGAAATGTTTCAATAAACTCTAGTGTCATTGCTATGATCAGTTAGAAAATACGAAAATGTAGAAAATGCGAGAACAAATATCGGTCTGACCTTGTTATGTGTTTGGCCGTTTTACGAAAGCAGATAATAACTTCCACAACGGATTAGTTGTAAGGGTTATCGCTAACAATTAACCTGATAATTCAATGTTTGTATTGACTGTAATCATTAAATGGGTTCAATTTTACTTTAATATTGTTTAATTACGACTCAACCAGTTTGTGATCTCCATAGTACAAAATAGAATAATATGGTTGTCCACAATCAGTTTTATAGTTTAAACATGTTTAATTCCGTCTCAACCAGTTTGTAATCTCCATAGTATAAAATTTCATTATATGGTTGTCCACAATCAGTGGCCACGAACATTTTTTAATTGTATTTATAGACCATTATAATTGAAGTCGCCAACATTTACTGATCTATGTCAATAAACTCACCGATAGTACCACGTCGTCTCGAATTATCACAAAGCAAGTAAATTGGTACATGCGGACATCACTACGTGATACCGCAATATAACAGGTAAAGAAGATATTCAATACAGGGTTCTCAAATGGCAGTGCAACGAAAAACGTCATATACCTAAGTTGCTTTTGAGATTATATCATTATGAGCCACCAACTGCGCATTAAGCAGCAGGTTCAAGTGGCTTTCAAAATATACCAATTCAGCATACCTCTTCCAACTTAACTGTAGCTAGTAATAATGGACAGAAAAGAAGAGCATTAATAGAACAACACTCATTATTTTAAAAACCGGGAGGTCTTTTGCATCAGATGATAAATATGCTACTAATTTCTGTGTACGTTACAATCGTAAACCATTGCGCTTTACTTTATTGAATAATACATTTAATTTGTGAGCATGGCATTAACATTTAAATAATTTTTTAATACGAATTTAGTAATTGTCATCTAATGTCTAGGTAGATGAGCCTAGTGTCAATTTACGGAACTAACAATGGCGAGTTACCTGCTGGCTATAATTGGAACTAATTCAACCTGGGGTCTATTGGCAGTACTAATGCCATCCTTTGGACAAGATAGAACTTTTGGCAGATCCACTTTGTCTTTTGGTCGCTTATACATGTACATGGCTGGTGAAAGACAGAATTAAATATTTCTTCCAGGGATTGCCTGTGTTTGAATGCCGCCTAAAAGATTTGTCTTTTACAATGTATTGTAATTTAAAAAAAATTGTAACGAATAATTAATATGTATTCCATTATTAAATAATGAATATTAAACAGACGTTTAAAAACATAATTTTCAGAACTGTAAATATATTCTTATAAAAACAAATTATAACGTATATCTGTTGATTATGATATTTCAATTTATAATATTAATTATCAGCTCACACTGATCAAATGTCCATAGAATATTCGAATTTGGTTCTACTCGTAATTATACTTCGTCGTTTAACCGTTTACAAGTTGTCTGAGTGTGTAATCTTTTATTCACTTAGTACAAAAATCTGACAAACCTCTCAGTGCATTTAGTCCTAAAAGAACCTTTACGCTTAGGAACATCGTGAGGATATTCTTAATGAATCCTCAATTAGCTGTTAAATAATTTAGACTTACTTATCGCACATCTATTTCTTTTATGGATGAAACGATATTTTATTTTGAAAATTCCTTAAAGATGTAGGCTAATAAGGGAAACAGTACAAACTTTCAATTTCGTAAAACTATTAAGGACTTGTCACAACTGATATAACATTATGTGGCATCTCAAACATCTTACACTAACATGATGAATGTCCTTAAAATACTCATCTTTCATTTCTTGACTTGTGTGGAGACAATATTCTCCTATCTCGCTATCTGTGGAACATTAAGACTACCCGAATTTAGAAGGGCATTTCCATTTATACTTTGTAACACATTACGGAAAATCTAAACTGTTTTTCATAACAAATTTACTAATTTAAATATGATTAGATAAATATTAAATAAATAATAAGTATTACTTATTAATGCAACAATCTGGATCTAGCAATTTCGTTTTCAGTGTATGGCGGAATGACATAAATTCAGCCAAAGAAATGTGATTATATAGAAGGTATTACACACGCCGTTACAACACATTTTTAAATACTTTTGTAAAATTGTAATTATATTGTTATAATAAAATAAATTAACAGCTAAACTCTCTCAAGCATTTTCTGTATAGTTTTTAAAACACTAAATATTTCCTTGTTATCAGACTTACGACACACGTTTTGCGGTTTTTTGCTTTCGAGATATTCCATAATATAACATTCATCCATTCTGTTCTAAAAACTTGATTTGTGAGGTTTGATTTGGTTGTGAGGAGCGATAACGCTTATAACTAAGCCGTTGTGGCAGTTATTGTCTGCTTTAGCACAAACGGCAAACCATGTAACAGAGTCAGATCAAAACTTCTTCTTTTATAGACTATTCCTCAAAATACATAGCCTAATAAGGACAACAGTATAAATGTTTACTTTCACAAAGCTTTTATGGACTTGACACAACCTATGACATTTAGTCATATCAAACATCTTGCTCTTACTTCGTTTAATGACGTTCTTAAACGTCATCTTTCATTTCTTAATTTGTGTGGAAGCAATGTAGAAAATATCTCTCTTTCTGTGGGAACAATAAGTATATATTGATAAATACTTATTAATAAAACAGTTTACATCTTTTAATCTTGCCCTCCAAGAGGTGGAGGAATTACATAAAAAATGCAAAGAAGGGTGAGTATGTTACAGGCATTAAGGACCTCACTGCAATAATATTTTTAATACGTTTGTATAATTTTAAATGTATTGTTACACTAATGTAAATTAACAGTACATTTATCAGCTTTTTCTGTATTATTTATAAAAAAAGATATTCCTTGTTCTTAGTGATATAAAAGAAACATAATTTTAAGTGTTCTGCTCCGGATATTACATATATATATATATATATTGCAACATTCCTCCATAGTTTTTAATAATTTATTGTGTTTAACACAAAATATTTTTACCGTAACATTTTTGGAGTCGCGTTTTTTTTGGTTAAAAATTTTGAAGATAAAATATGGTCAATTGTTAGAATTAAATTTTATGTGCATTATTTTTAGGAGGAATCTTATGAAGACAAAATATTTGGCGTGGGATATTTTTGTAGTTGGAATTTTCTTAGGAGTATTTTTAAGTTTTAAATGTTTGAAGACATAATTTTCTGAAAAGGAATATTTTGTGTAGTATTTGTCGAGTTAATTTTGACCTTGTAAGTGTTTGGAGTTAGATTATTTAATGCAGTATTTCTTAATAGGAAATTTTGAACACTATGTGGCTTGGAAAATTTGTGGAGTTGGTATTTTTGTGCATTATACTTTAGTTGGATGGTTTTGAAGACTTGGACATCTGTGATTAACTATTCTACCCTAACACATCTTGGACATCTGTGATTAACTATTCTACCCTAACACATCTTGGACATCTGTGATTAACTATTCTACCCTAACACATCTTGGACATCTGTGATTAACTATTCTACCCTAACACATCTTGGACATCTGCGATTAACTATTCTACCCTAACACATCTTGGACATCTGTGATTAACTATTCTAATCTACCCTAACACATCTTGGACATCTGCGATTAACTATTCTACCCTAACACATCTTGGACATCTGCGATTAACTATTCTACCCTTAACACATCTTGGACATCTGCGATTAACTATTCTACCCTAACACATCTTGGACATCTGCGATTAACTATTCTACCCTAGCACATCTTGGACATCTGTGATTAACTATTCTACCCTAACACATCTTGGGCATCTGTGATCAACTATTCTACCCTAACATAACTTGTTGCGGGTTCTTGTTACTTTGCCAGTATCTGTAGCTGAAGTTGTGAGATCATTTTCGTCACTGAAGAGGATAAAATCTCTCTTAAAAATTCCATGGAAAATAATCGACTTACGGGATCAGCTCTACTTTTAGTGCATTGCACAGTTTACATAACAGCAGAAGAAGTATTTGACGATATGGTAAGATCAGGGATGAGAACAATTTTGTTTCAAGATGAACTCAGAAGCTTAATTGTTTAACATCAAATGTATGAACCAAATTGCCATTCTGAATTGAACAAAGTGTTGTATTTATAATGTTTGTTTATTCAGTATTAACCTTGAATTAATAAAGGGTTTCATGCAATAAATTGTTACCGTAAAGTAATGTTTAACCATTATATATTTTCAACTTCCTGTGGGAGTACGCCCTGAGCTTCACTTTTATTGTGTTTTATAACATCCTCCTCACATTATGGGCCATAGCCCGAAATTATATCTTGGCTACGCCACTGTTTTGTTTTTATTACCAATCAGATTTGTTACCATTTTAACGTCTCATCATGACAGTTCAACAGTGAAGCGTCCTTTATTTTATGAGCTATTTTAGCTTTCAAATCACACCACATGAAATGTTTCAATAAACTCCAATGTAACTGCTCTGATAAGTTAAAAACAGGAATTTGTAAAAAAAAAAAAAACGCAACAAAGTTTGGACTGACACTGTTACGTACTTGGTTAGCTGTTGTACAAAAACAGATGATAACTTCCACAACGGCTTAGATACAAGCGCTATCGCTAACAGACCATAATATTTGTATTGAATGAAATCTGTATAGTATTCTACACTTTAGATTGGTTCAATATTATTTCCAAAATGTAACTCTGTCTGAACCACTCTGTAAGTTCCACGCTTCAACATTGAATGATGGGATTATGGGTAGTCACTGGTCACCGATATTTACAGATCACTGTCACTGAAGTCACCGATAGTACCACGTTATCTCGAGCCATCACAGAACAAGTACATTGGTACAAGCGGACACCACTACGTGACGCTGCATTATAGCAAGTAAGAGCAACAACAAATACCGGGTCCACTGCAGGCACAGCATAATAGAAACTCAAATCGGAACGTTTTTTTTTTTTAGGTTAGATCATTATAAGCCACCAAACCGCGCTTGTAGCAGCTCGTTCAAGTGGCCTTCAAATAATTTCAATAAAACAAAGAAGACCTAGATGAATAGAAGCAAGAAAAGAAGAGTACTAATATGAAATTGCGTATTGTTTTAAAACCGCGAGGTCTTTTGTTTACGATGATAAATATTTCACATACAGATTTAACTAACAAGAGCGAGTCACCCACCTGGTGGCTATAATTGGAACTAACATAACATATCTAGCTACAGACAGAACTAAAGCTAACTGTTAGTTACATATATATATATATATACATATATATATATATATACATATATATATATATATATATATAATTGAATTTAATTATAAATATTTACTAGGTTTACTAACCTCTCTAATTCTACAGTCACCTTCCCCCACGTTGGCGTCTGACCTTCTCTCACTAAGTACTGTAGATCGATGTTGTCTCGGGTTGTGGGTCTTCCATAGAAGAAGAAGAAGAACTTCTATAATGGATTAATTATTTGCTAATATTTTGAACTGTGATATTAACAAAACACACTTTATAGCAACGACTGCAGTTACACACATGCATAGCATAAGTTGCATAAGTGTATCACTCGTACCATTGTAAACATAGTATTATTGATAATAGAATGATTACAAGTCCACGTTTACGATGTAATTTGTTTTAATATTAATCAATCACAACGATCTCCATCCCAACTTCCCACCATGAACGTTCGGCAGAGTGAATCGCTTTTTATTCCATGAGGTGTTTCAACCGAGATTTTAAATGTTCTGGTACATTGAGATGTTTAATACCCTCAAATACTATTATTCTCCGTTATAACGCCTCACAAAACTAACTTTTAGAAAAGAATGGATGAATGTTATATTATGGAATATCTGGAAAGCAGAAAACATTAAAATATGTTTCGTAAGATTGATAACAAACCAATATTCTGTGTTATACAAATTATAGAGAAAAGGCTTGAGATAATTTAGTTGTTAATTTAGCCAAGAGGTATTTAAACCGAGTTTTAAAATATTTTAGGTTATTGAGATGTTTTGTACCCTCGAGTAGCATTTTTAAATGTTATAACACCTCCCAAAACAATTTTTGTAAAAGAATGAATGAATGATATTAAATGGACTATCTGGGAAGCAAAAAGCATCTAAATGTGTGTCGTAAGACTGATAGCAAGGCAATATTCAGTGTTTTAAAAACTATACAGAAAATACGTGAGATAATTTAGTTGTTACTTATTTGATTATAACTATATAATTAAAATTTTACAAAAGTATTTAAAAATGTGTTGTAGCTGCGAGTTTAATAACTTCCATGTAATTATACTTCTTTGACTGAATTTATGCCATTCCGCCATATATTGAAAAAGAATATATTGCTAGATCCAGATTGTTGTATGAATAAGTAATACTCATTATTTATTTAAGATTTATCTAATCATGTTTAAAATTATTAAATTTGTTATGAAACCCAGTTAGATTTTCCGTAGTGTGTCAAAAGTATAAATGAAAATGTCCTTCTAAATTCAAGTGGTCTTATTGTTCCACAGATAGGGAGATGGGAGAATATTGTTTCCACATAAGACAAGAAATGAAAGATATTTTAAGGACATTATTCGCGTTTGTATAAGATTTTTAAGATACCACAAAATGGTATATCGGTTGTGTCAAGTCCTTCAAAGTTTTACGATAGAGAAAATTTGTAATGTTTCCCTTATTAGCCCTCATCTTTAAGGAATCTTTAACATAAAATATCACCATATCCATATAAGAAGTAGCTGTATGATAAATAAGACTTGATAATGTAACAGCTAATTGAGGATTCGTTAAAAATTTCCTCAGTATGTTTCTAAGCGCAAAGGTTCGTATAAGACAAAATGCACGGAGACGTTTGACTGATTATTAATATTATTAATCGAAATACTATAATTAATAGATATATGATATAATTTATTTCTATAAGAATATGTTTACATTACCGTAAAATGTATTTTAAAAAGTCTGTTTGATATACATTATTTAATAATGGAATACATATTAATTATTTGTTACAATTTTTGTACCATTACATTACAATTGTGATAGACAAATCTTTTTGGCGGCATTCAAACACAGGTAATTCCTGGAAGAAATATTTTTTTCTGTCTTTCACCAGTCATGTACATGTATATATGACCAAAAGATAAAGTGGATCTGCCAAAAGTTCTATCTTGTCCAAAGGTTGGAATTAGTACTGCCAATAGACCCCAGCTTGAGTTAGTTCCAATTATAGCCACCAGGTGACTCGCTATTGTTAGTACCGTGATATGACACTAGGCTCCTCTTCCTAGACATTAGATGACAATTACTAAATTTGTATTAAAAAATTATTTAAATGTTAATGCAATGCTCATAAATTAAATGTATTATTCAATAAAGTAAAGCGCAATGGTTTACAGTTGTAAGGTACACAGAAATAAGTGCATGCGCAATATTTATCATCTGATGCAAAAGGCATCCCGGTTTTAAAAATAACGTGTGTTGTTCTATTAATGCTCTTCTTTTGTGGAGAATTTCATGATAGAAACTAACTTTGTAGATAAAAGAATTGGTATATTTTGAAAGCCACTTGAACCTGCTGCTTAATGCGCGGTTGGTGGCTGATATAATCTCTAAAGCAACTTCACTATATGACGTTTGTCTTTGCACTGCCATTTGAGAACGTGGTATTGAATATCGTTCTTACCTGTTATATTGCAGTATCACGTAGTGATGTCCGCATGTACCAATTTACTTGCTTTGTGATAATTCGAGACGACGTGGTACTATCAGTGAATTTATTGACAATGATTTGTAAATGTTGGCAGCTTCAATGATAATGGTCTGTATATACAAGTAAAAATGTTCGAGGCCACTGATTGTGGACAACTATATAATTACATTTTGTACTATGGAGATTACAAACTGGTTGAGACGGAATTACGGAATTAAACATTATTAAAGTATAATACTGATTGTGGACAATCATATCATTTAATTTTATACTATGGAGATTACAAGCTAGTTGAGACGGAATTAAACATGTTTTAGTACAAATGAACGCTTTAAAGTTTACAGTAATATACAGATTGCAGGCAATACCAACATTGAATTATCAGGGTAATCTCTTAGCGATAACGGTTAAAAACTAAGCCGTTGTGGAAGTTATTATCTGCTTTCGTACAAGATCCAAATACATAACAAGGTCAGACCGATATTTGTTATCGCATTTCCTATAACTTCGTATTTTCTAACTGATCATAGCAATTTATACATTAGACTGACATTAGAGTTTATTGAAACATTTCGTGTGATATATGTACTATAATTTCTAGCAACTCAACTATGTATATAATGCAAAAATGTGTTCAATTTTAAGTAAAAGGAAAATTGTAGTTAATTTTTAAATAAAAATTATTTCTTTTTACGTAATGTCTTAGAATCCTAGTGTCAAATCTCGGAACTAACAAGAGCGAGTCACCTGGTGGCTATGATATGAACTATTATAACTACTCTAACTATAGGCAGTACTAATGCTACCTGTAAGATATATATCTGTATAATATTGAGTTCAATTACAACTATGGACTAAGTTTAATCACTTTCCTAAAGGATTAAAGAATTAACGTGCTATCATGCCAATGTTTTGGGACAATGGTAATAACAGCAACATTCGCTATAACATTGACTGCAATCACACCATTTTATAGCTTACGTTAACATACTGCCATTGTAAATAATATACTGCCAATGTTCTTGATTATGGCAAACAAATTTGTTCTTATTATTAATCAATTATAGGAATTTATATCTCAATCAGCTACCATGACTGTATAACAGAGTAAAACATTTTTTATGGTATAACGTATTTTAGTCGAGATTTTAAATGTTTTGTGTCACTGATATGTTTAATATCCTCAAGCAGCGTTAGGTCAGTTATAACGCCTTCCTCAACACAATGTGTATAAAATATGGAGGAATTATGCAATATATTTATGTAATATCCGAAGCAGAACACTTCAAAATATGTTTCTTTTATATCACTAACAACATGGAATATCATTTTTTTTATAAATTATACAGAAAGAGCTTAAGATAGATGTACTGTTAAATTATATTAGTGTAAGAATATATTTAAAATTATACAAAACTTATTTCCAAAATTATAGCAGTGAGGTCCTTAATGCCTTCAACATACTCACTCTTCTTTGCATTTTTTTATGTAATTCCTCCACCTCTTGGAGGGCAAGATTAAAAGATGTATACTGTTTTATTAATAAGTATTTATCAATATTTACTTATTGTGTCTTCAGAAAGAGAGATATTTTGTATATTGCTTCCACTCAAATTAAGAAATGAAAGATACGTTTAAGAACGTCATTAAACGAAGTAAGTGCAAGATGTTTGATATGACTAAATGTTATCGGTCGTGTCAAGTCCATAACAGTTTTGTGAAAGTAAAGGTTTATACTGTTGTCCTTATTAGGCTATATTTTGAGGAATCGTCTATTAAAGAAGAAGTTTTGATCTGACCCTGTTACATGGTTTGCCGTTTGTGCGAAAGCAGATAATAACTGCCATAAAGGCTTAGTTATAAGCGTTATCGCTAACAGATTACCCTGACCATTGAAATCTGTGTATTACTGTGTAATGGATTCAGTTATATTTCCAAAATGTTTAACTCCGACTTATATACGACGTAACCTCCATACTGCTACATTGAGTGATGGGAATGTGAGCTGCTACTGGTAATTCAATCTGTCACCGATATTTACAGGTTTTTGTCACTGAAGGCATCATTATTATTACTTTACGAGCCACCATAAAACAATAAGTAAATTGGTAAATGCGCACATCACTACGTAATACCAAATACCGAGCCCAACTCAAGGCAGAACAGATCAGAAACATCCCAACTCAGTGTGCTGTTGTATTAGAGAAAGAGATAAGATAATTTAAAGCCACCAACCGCGCTTGAAGCAGCTCGTCAAAGTGGCGTTTTAAAAGAGGTATATCCTGATACGAAATCATCTACTCCCTTTCTAATTCATTTCTATTGCTATAGTAGGTTTTACCTTGTTGCCCTGCCGAACAATATATATATATATATATATATATATATATATATAAACACAAGGAAGACTAAGAAGCCTACTTTGGTAAAAAAAATGGTCCACTTCCGGTCGTGTTAATTCAGTATATTACTGTAAAAAGTATATTTTTTGTTATGACAGAGAAACCTTACTAAGTTCATGTAAAACATTTTCAAAATATGTTTACAATTTACTTAGTAGTCTGGCACAGCTGTAGCCTGGAAAAGAATGGTTCGTTGAGAGATGTTAGTGTACAGTTCTCTGATTTCCTCTATTGAAAAAATGCCAAATCACAGTGTCAAGGAACTCAAATAGTTTCGAATACCTTACGTAGAAATATTCACAGCTGTGTTTGCTGGTTTCTATAAAAGTCTATAGTATTTTTAATGCTTTTATTGTGTTTTAAGTACGTCACTTGTGTATTCTGGAGTAAAAGACAGATATTACTAATGTCTCCAATATAGATAAAGCACTGTTCTAAAGTACTTATTTGACTTTTATTTCAATCTAAACCTTTTTTTCGGATTTCAAAAACATATTTAACAATGAATTTATCGATTTTATCGAGGTATTCATGAGTTAAGTGCGTAGCAACACATTTAGTCATCTATTCACATTTATAAGATGTACCAATCATGAATGGCATTGGCTCTGCTTGTAGCTGGGATGTCATGTTAGTTTTGGTGATGGCCACCAGGTGACCGCTCTTGTTAGTTCCATGAAATTCCACGTTCCATAGACTAGATATTGGGTAAACATATATATAACATTTAATTAGAAATTAAACTAACTAACTTGTAATAATTACTTAAAATGTATAAATTGTGTAACAAAATACTTAAGTTTGCAATTAATTAACGTACAATTATTTGCAATTATAAATTTTAAATTAAGAACAGTACATTTTATTGTTTTATATTAAAGATATTAAGTAGACATCGTGGTTTTAAATCGATATATTCTTATTCTCTTATTTCGTTAATATGTGATGGCAGAATTAAACTGACTCAGGTCAGTTTTTGAATTAGGTTGTTTTTGAAAACTTTAACGAGCTGCTTTAATCGCTGTTGGTGGCTAATAATGATGTTCTTGACCAGTTTTTCAAAGAAGATTCAGAAGCCTAGTATATATTAATCTGATCATATTAATAAACATTAGTATTTACTAGGTACTGTTGGAATATTCTTACTTTTTATTAAGACAGGGATGGGCAATTAATGTAAGCTATCAGTTGCAATGTTGTGCAAGTACTAGGCAGAAAAGCCCATCGCGACTGTATTGAAATAAACAATTATTGTTAACAACGAGTCAGGTTTGAAAACCCAGAACATAAATGTGTTGACATTTACTATTTTTTTCTACGTTTATGTTTATTTTATATAATCATACTTGTATTGTTATGTTACATACGTCACTCCCTCTGTGTTTGTATTTGCAGGCAAACTAATAACCTAAATGGCGTCATTCTTGAATGTAACAAATATTGTAATAGATAGAAGAGCGTAACAAAGGGACGAGACCTGACAAAGTTGCCTTTTGACCCCAATTATAGCAATTCTAGCATTTAGTAGGTCTAAGCGGTTAGAATATAGTGCGTCTTTCTGGACGGCCTTGGTTAAAACTTATTAGCTTATTCTTATTCACCTCGTTTTCTGAAATAGTTTCCTACTAAGTAAAATATTCTAATTTAAACATTTGGATTTTGGGTGTCGTGAATAAAATTAAAATATTCTACTTAATTCGATCTCAGTTACTAGTAATTTGCAAATATAAAACTAAGAGTACGCTATAATTTTTTACAAATAATTATCATCCAGCAACTTATAACATAACATTTATGCCATACAAACTATTCCTAGAGATGAAGATATTTAAATTAGAAAAAATTCTAATGCGTCCATAGTAATTAATTATTTGATGACAAACTGATAGGAAGAAGTTGAAACTTGTCATTATTACAATTAATTAAACTTTTTTTAAATGTTGGGTGCGTATGGCCGCGATATTAAAATGTTACTCATTATTTTTAAATAAACATCCTCATCTCGAAGAAAAAATTGTATGCCATAAATGTTAATATTAGTTATCGGATAAAACCACTACGTGATCCTGCATTACAGCAGGTAGGGGCAATACCAAATAGTCGTTAAAGGGACAACAAAATAAAACTTATAACGTAACGTTTCCTAATAGTTTTAATTATTATAAGCCACCAACCGTGCTTAACGCAGCTCGTTCAAGTGGCTTTCAAATAATAAACACAATTCGTCGTAAAGAACACCATAAAAATGCCTATAAAAGGAGAGTATTAACGTAAATCAGACATTGTTTTAAAATCGGGAGGTCTTTTGCTTAAGATGATAAATATTACACATACAGATTAACTTCTGTATATATTATAACTGTAAACGATTGCGCTTAAATTTCTTGCAAAATGTATTAAATGTTTGTACTATATATTAACATTTAGTATGTATTTTAATAAACATTTAATTATTTTTACCAATTGTCTAATCACGCAACTAACAAGAGTGAGTCATCTGGTGGCTATAACTGAAACTAAAATAACATACCTTGCTACAGGCAGTACTAATGTCATCTCGTATTTAATATGTCCTGATTTATATATATATATATATATATATATATATATATATATATATATATATTCATATTCATCCTTTATATGATCCTTTGTTATATTAAACACACACCCACACACACGCGCGCGCACATAAAACTGTCAAATTAAAAACTCAATTATGTTATATGAAGAGCAAACTTTCAAAACATGTTTTGTCACACTCCTAAATGAATGTTGGCAAATTTCAAAAAAACCGTAAGAAAGTTATTGTGTCAGGTATATAAAGTTTTATATGTTTATTCACACAATGATACAATTTTAAATGATTATCAAGCATTAAAAGTCCTAAAAATGTTGTAGTTTAGTTTAAATGTGACTTCAAATGTAGGAAAAAAACTCCCTTTGAACGAGCAATATGGACAAAAACGCATTTTGAACATATGGAAACTGGATAAAACACTTCTTGAAGACTTCATATAGGGGTAGAGTAAAAAAGTGAAGTAAATGGTACTAATAATATAATATTTTTTATTTATACATTGTTGTTTCAGTAGTAGAAAACATAGCAAAGTAAAATTATTTATGTACCCTGTAGGAATTCCCTCATTAAAAAGTTACTTAACATTGCATAAAAAAGCTTAAATCCAGACAGCAACATCTTCTTCCAAACATTCACAAAGTTCATAATCCTCATTACCTTCTTCAGTATCTACAACACTTTCAGAGCTCAAAGTTTTCCACTCAGGTCCGAACATGACACCTAACAGTTTGTTTACGTCTTTCTTTTTCTCATCACTTATACAGTGGTTGAGAGGAAGTTTTTGAAATTTCACGTCGTTCCTAATAGTTTCAGCTTTAAAATTTTTCTTGTATAATGACAAACAATTCACATCTTCTTGGAAACGATAGCGTTGTAGTCCCTTAATAACCTACGGTTAAATAAATGTCCGTGTGACTGTCCCAGTCTTCTTTACAATTTGCTGTTCAACAATTGCATCCCTTTTGAAAACTATTCTTTTCATGTTGGCTAATGTTCTCCAAATTCTTAAAAAAATTTGCTAATGTCGATTTGGAATCAAAATTATGCCAATCTTCACCAAGCTGTTTAAGATCTCCAACAGTTTTATATAGGGTAACATACTCTCCCTGTGACAGGATTGTGGGATTCTTACGAAGGGTTTTTTCAACGCGTCCAAAGACGCGGTCAGCCGGTAAAAAGCTATGCCTGGTAAAACTGGTGTATGGTCATGTGACTAAGCCAACCAATCAGCTGCACTGTATGGCTCACTGTGATTGGCTGTGGGACAAAACATGCTTGACCTAAATTGGTCAGAAGACAAAACACTTTTTGATTGAAAGTGTAATATTTGGACCTTATTTTATAATAGGAGAAAATTTTTGAAGTGAAAAACTTCTTTAGGCGCGTTGAGCGTTTTGGTAGAGGGTAAAATCCTCGGTTCGCGTCACCGACATGCTAATGATACTAACCTGCATGAAAAAGTCAGTCTCGCTGTGTTTTTTATTAACCGTAGACTTGGCCGCGGACTACTATCCTGCATGAAAAAGTCAGTCTAGCTGTGTTAAAAAACTGTCCCGGCGGAGTATGAAAACAGACTGCGAAAATCAGTGACCTTTACGGCTTCCTCTCGCGATTTAAAAGTGAAGCCAATGTCGTACAATTCTGTAAGATGCGTCAAATTAAAGCTCTTAATATTGGCAATCTATTGGTTACATTTTTAAATATTAAAAAAATTTCGAAATAATTTTGATTATTGTTTACATTTTACATAGAGTTTACAATGACAAGAAAAAAGTAGTAAGCGAGGATTTTTTTTATTTTTTGGTCAGACAAAATTTGTCAGCGAGAAAGTTGTGTGAAAATAGATGAATATTTTTTTTGTAATTTATCATTTTTTTATTGGAAGTTTAGTTTAGCCTGTAGTAGCGTATGAAGTGATGAGTGAACGTTTCTGCCGGAACTGTAGTTGGCGCATTGGCTCACTGATACCGTATTAACTCAATAAATTAGTTTATTGTGCAATAAAAATACCTTTACGAAAGAACCAAGTTAATTTAACTAATTTATTAGTTTTAAAAATATTGTGGGTTTAATTGTTATTGCAATTATATACTTTATCCTTAGCAATAACTGTATTATTTACAACGGTGTTCAACTCACTGTTGCTCACTCGGTGTTTTTTATCCATATTGGCTTTTAAAGACCTTCCTTGAAACAGAACAATTACTTCTCAATGCATAACCCATTTTTATATTTTTCGGGACAAAACACGTTTTGAAAGTTTGCTCCTCATATCTCAATTAATATCAACATTAAAACACTAATAAAAACAATAAAAAACAAGGGTAAAAGATTGATTTTAGTAGTAGTACTAAAATACATTTGCTGTTATATATGTCATTCTTCTTAAACGTGCTTAAAAGAATAAGAAAATTTTCATCCTTATTTATTGCACTTATTGTAAAGGATTTATTTTAATGACTTAATGCTAATTTTATCGGAAGTTGTTTAAGTTATCGGAAGATAATTGTTTGTGTACCTTTTATTTGTAAGAAATTATAGTTTTTATTTTATTTTTTCAAATTAATGATAAATGATCATTGATTTTTTTCTAAAATAAAATAGTTTTTTAAATAATTATCAGTAGTTAAAATGTGTTGAACATTAATTAACAATTCAATTCTTGATTATGTCAATTATTTGAGAAGAATATTTAAAAGTAGTAACAATAGTTTATCTGAAGCTAATGGCACGATTGCTCATGTCACAAATTACATGAACGCTACGTTGAGCCAGTATGGACTATACTACTCGATTCTTTTGATTAATTTTGTAAGAGCTGTGTAATAGAATACAGAAAAACTTATCAGCTCTCAGTATATAAGTTGTAGGCTACCAACTTCCCTACTAATATTAATTGACTCATTAGTAATTTGTCGATTACTTAGATGCGACTAAAAGTTAGTTACACAACAGTTAGGTCTATAATCGACTATGCGATGCTATATTACATATTAACACAGTTAATAACCACCATACAACTGCGCTAGAACAGCTCA
Source organism: Homalodisca vitripennis (assembly GCF_021130785.1). NCBI lineage: Eukaryota > Metazoa > Arthropoda > Insecta > Hemiptera > Cicadellidae > Homalodisca > Homalodisca vitripennis. The sequence continues at coordinate 105,455 of NW_025777257.1, forward strand.
AAGTCAGTGTCAAAAATGGGGAAATCAGTAGAATGTTGTGTATTATATTCTTTGAATAGAAGTATAATAATGGTTGCGAAAACATTATATAAACTATTTTACTTAAGCTGATAAATATAAATCACTTTAGTTCTGTGTATTTTATGTTTTCAAAAAATTGTACGTTATTTGTTTCTCCATAAATAGGCTTAATGTATAGTTCGTTATCCCTATTCCTATTTCTGGGAAAGTATTTGGTGTCAAATCACGGATTTAACAACAGCTAGTCACCAGGCTGTCATCAATAGAACTAACACACATTCACTAATTACATGCATAATGATTTCATTATTTAATAACTATGTAGGCTGTTTACTAACTTTACTCAATTAATAAAGAATGAGTACGGCAATAACCTTAATATTCACATAAACTACAATCCCATGATAGTGTAATAAAGCTTCAATCATGTTATATAAACATTACTGGTTAAGCTAATAATGATACAAATGTATTGGTTTTGAATTTTATCATTTTCGATATTATAGTTAAAAAATGTTGTTTAATTGACGATAGCCATCAAAGATATTACGGGCGGACGGTTTAATACTAATTATATTCACATTATGATCTCTCCAACTATATCTTCATATTGAATAAGTTTAAGACCAAACTGAAATCTAGATTTTTTCTGTAACAAAGATTGTACTGAAATTTTACATTGACATTCTTAGGGTTCGTAATACAGATATAAAAGCAAAGATACTACCTTATTATGTTATTAAAATATATACCTTATTATGTATGTTAAAATACCTCATGGCATAAAAGGCGATTCACTCTGTCGAACGTTCATGGTGGGACGTTGGGATGGAGATCCCTGTGATTGATTAATATTAAAACAAATGACATCGTAAACCTGGACTTTTAACCATTCTATTATAAATAATAGTATGTTTACAATGGTACGAGTAGTACACTTATGCAACTTATGCTATGCAAGTGTGTAACTGCAGTTGTTGGTATAAGTGTGTTTTTGTTAATATCACAGTTCAAAATATTAGAAAATCATTAATCCGTTATAGAAGTTCTTCTTCTTTCTTATATGGAAGACCCACAACCCGAGAAAACATCGATCTACAGTACTTAGTGAGAGAAGGTCAGACGTCACCTTGGGGGAAACGTGACTGTTGAATGAGAGAGGTTAGCAAACCTAGTAAATATTTATATAATTAAATTCAATATTATACATATATTTATCTAACAGTTAGCATTAGTTCTGTCTGTAGCTAGGGATGTTATGTTAGTTCCAATTATAGCCACCAGGTGTGTGACTCGCTCTTGTTAGTTCCGTAATTTGTCAATAGGCATCCTCTCCTTAGACATTAGATAAAACTGACTACATGTATATTTAAAACTAACGTAACGTTTTTATATTGTTAAATAATGAAAGAAATGTTTGAAATATATTAAATAACAATTGTTTGCAATTATAATGTAATAATAAATAATATGATTTTGTGAAATTGTCAAGGCAACTTGCGAGTTTGAAACAAAGTGTTTCGTTATAATAAAAACGTCCTTCCATAATTATTGTATAGTCACTGCTCATTGTACTTCATGTAAAGGTCAATAATTGAGAGCCACGTTAACTAGCTGTTTCATGCGTGATTGGTGGCTTTTAAATTATCTTATATCTTTTAATACAACAGCACACTGATTTGGGATGTTTTCTGATCTGTTCTGCCTTGAGTTGGGTTCGATATTTGGTATCACGTAGTGATGTGCGCATTTACCAATTTAGCCTACTTATTATTTTATGGTGGCTCGTGAAGTAATAATAACTGTGACAACGACCTGAAAATATCGGTGACAGATTGAATGACCAGTGACTGCTCACAATCCCATTAATCAATACTGTGGTATGGAGGTTACGTTGTATTTAAGACGGAGTTAAACATTTTGGAAATATAATTGAATCCATTTACAGTATAGAGTAATACATAGATTTCAATGATCAGGGTAAATCTGTAGCGATAATGCTTATAACTAAGCCGTTGTGGCAGTTATTATCTGCTTAATCACAAACGGCAAACCATGGAACAGGGTCAGATCAAAACTTCTTCTTTTATAGATGATTCCTCAAAATATAGCCTAATAAGGACAACAGTATGAACGTTTACTTTCACATAGCTGTTATGGACTTGACACAAACGATAACATTTAGTCATATCAAACATCTTGCACTTACTTCGTTTAAAGACGTTCTTAAACGTCATCTTTCATTTCTAAAGTTGTGTGGAAGCAATATAGAAAATATCTCTCTTTCTGAGGGCACAATAATTAAATATTGATAAATACCAACCCTTTTACTGCCGGACACTTTTTTTTAGTTTGTTGAAAAATGCCAGACTTTAATTTTACTGACTTGCTAAAAATGCCTGGCTGAAAATTGACTAAAATGTAATGATTTTTAAAAAAAATCACGGATTCATTATTTTTTGTCATAAATTGATAAACTTTATCTTGTTTTTTTCCTTATAAGTTGAAATTTGCTACAAAAAATAATTTAAACATTTTCTGTCATTAAAATATATATATATATATATATATATATATATATATATATATATATATTATGTCATGAAACAAAAATTTTAAATAAATAAAAATTATTTTTTGAGTTTGCACTTTAACAACTATATTTAAATATTAAACCACCACCATAATTATAATTTTTTATTGTATAGTAATTATATATAAAGGTTCCCCAAAAAGTTTTAGGAACACACCTTGAAAAATACTGAAGCTGTGATGAATTCTTGAAATTGGTGCAATATCCTCGAATTTCAAGATAACACTTATTGATACCTCTATATCACTTTATAATACATAAATCACTTTATTACATAAATCACTGTCCATTGATATGAAAATATATAATATATAATAGAAAATTAAAGTTAAAAGGCACTTTGATCAATATTTACAAAAATATATATACATTTTTAGGTTCATAAGCCTGCTGATTAGCACTTGTGTTCCCCAAAACATGTGGGATGAACACCTTTTTTGCAGTTTTTGCAGGTGACAGGTGATCTTCTCTTACTCATTTTATTAATCGTAAAAATATGTAGATTTACAAATATAAATGTCAAATAAAGTGTAAAACACGAAACAACACAAGTGGAACTCACGACTAACGAGATCGACCATAAACCTTATCAAACCAAACTCGAGATATAACCAAAGACGTTCAGTAACAAAAAATGGCTTCCATAGATTATAAAACCTGTTTTCTGTGTGTTGTCCGTATAGTAATGAATAACACAGCTGAATTTCGATGCATTTGGACAACATTGAAAACCAGTATAAAACAAATACGAGACGGCTTTTATAGCGCACGTCGGCGATTTCCGCACAAAACGGCAGAGTGCGCAAATAAGCACGTCGGCAGTTTTCGAACAAATCGCAACGTGCGCAATCGCGCACGTCGGCAGTAAAAGGGTTTTAATAAAACATTATACATCTTATAATCTTGCCCTCCAAGAGATGGAGGAATTACATAAAAAATGCAAAGAAGAGTGAGTATGTTAAAGGCATTAAGGACCTCACTGCAATAATATTTGAAGTACGTTTGTATAATTTTAAATATATTGTTACACTAATATAAATTAACAGTACATTCATTTCAAGCCTTTTCTGTATAATTTAATAAGAAATGATATTCCTTGTTGTTAGTGATATAAAAGAAACAAATTTTGAAGTGTTCTGCTTCTCGGATATTAAATAAATATATTTTGTATCATTTCCTCAATTTCTTTTTTTAAACATTGTGTTGAGGAAGGCGTTATAGCTGACATAACGCTGCATGAGGATATTAAATATTCCAGTGACACAAAAACATTTAACATCTCAACATATAACATAAAAAATGTTTTACTCTGTTATATGATCATGGAGAGACATTATGATAGAAATTCCTATTAATGATTGATAATCAGAACAAATTATGTTTTGCCATAATTAAGAACATTGGCAGTATATTATTTACAATGGTAGTTAGTTTATTAACGTATGCTAGACAATGGTGTGATTGCAGTCAATGCTATAGCGAATGTTGCTGTAATTACCATTGTCCCAAAACATTGGCACGATACCGTGATAATTCTTTAATCCATTAGGAAAGTGATTAAACTTAGTTCATAGTTATAATTAAATTCAATATTATATAGATATATAATATCTTACAGGTAGCATTAGTATTGCCTATAGTTAGAGTAGTTATGATAGTTCCAATCATAGCCACCAGGTGACTCGCTCTTGTTAGTTCCTTGATTTGGCACTAGGATTCTTTTTTAGACATTAGGTACAAAGGACTTATTTTTATTGAAAAAATTAACTATAATTTTTCTATTACTTAACATATATTATATATTACTGAACATATTTTAGCATTATATACAAAGTTAAGCTGCTAGAATTTATAATATAGGTAGGAGTGTATACGATTGTTTAATACTTACCATTATATTAAGCAAGATACCTCGCGGTTTTAAAACAATGCGTTTCATTTTATTAATTCTCTTTTTTCCAAAATAAATTTCACACTGGCACTGGCCTCTACAAAAAACCAATAATTCCATACTTAGGAACTAGTGAGAGTGGCAGTTATTTGAGTATAATTAGTAATGGGTTGAACTGCTACTTTTCCAGTAGCAGATTAATTGTATATGATTCAGGATTTTCGTTTCTTTTCAGGGCCTACATGAAATACCGATCAAAACTTATGAATAAGTAAATCTTGAGGGTTCTCTGCCTCCTTAGACATATTAAAGTTCAGTATAACAGTGAGACACTTTTGCCACCAGTGCAGCTAGATTGTAATCTTGTTCTATTCTTAATACCAAAAACTAGCTACCACTTTCTGGAATATTATACATAACGATGTTCGTTGTCTGACGTGTTCTGTCATTCAACTTCTCCAGCACATGCTCGACCTTAACTCCACCTCTCTGCAAAGTCTTTACCTGGCTCTCCAGTAAAAACACCAAGTTTCTATTTCGGAGATGTGGTTGAAGAAAGCGTTTTGTAATTTTGCACTCATAGCTGCCACTTTAATTTTATGGTGTTTATACTTGCAGATATGTTGTCCAGATTATATAAAGTAGACAATACAAGCGACGTTTGGGATGAAAGTTTGTCGATGCGACCAAAAGTAAGCACTGTCCTTGTCAAACACTTTCTTGAAACAATTTGACCAGTTATCAGGATTCATTAAAAATTATATTTCCATTACAGTAGAAATAAGAGTATCAATCTTCTTGATAACAAACGTAATTGTGGAAGTTACTGCAAAATAACAGGAACACCAGTCTTCGGGTGTTGCACATGATCCACAGCCAGATAGTAGTACCTGTGTATTACACACACACACACACACACACACACACACACACACACAACACACACACACACACACACACACACACACACACACACACACACACACAAACACACACACACACACACACACACACACACACACACACACACACACACCACAACACACACACACAACCACACACACACACACACACACACAACACAACACACACAAATATATAAAAACATCTTATTATATCATTTTAACAGAGGTTGCTAATAATTTAGAAAATTGAATTTTCCTAAATTAGTGCACGTTACAAGATTCTTCCTTAATTGAATTGAAATTGAATTATATATATATATATATATATATATATATATATATATTTATATATGTATGTATGTATATGGCAAATAGAGTGCCATACTGATCATCGTGTGAACTAGTGAACAAAATGATCCGTTTACGAATAGGGGGAGATACATAATATCGTAAAATAAGTTGTTAATTATATGAAAAAAAATTGATTTGTTATATTTTAAGAAGATATGTATGTATTCCTCTGTCATAATATAAAATTAAAATAATACAGTAAAAGTAATTCAGACCGCCAATATTTCTTCCAGAAATCGTCTAATAGAAAAAAATCTGTTGGAAAGATCAAAATATCAATAAAATACTAAACCGTCCTCCAAAATATCCTGAATTCTAATATATCCCTATGAAATGACAAAATTCAAAAACCAATATATTCGTATTATAATTAGCATTAAACTGTATTATTTATAGCATGATTTAAAGCTTTGCAATAAAAATAATGATCGTTGTTTATGCGATAAATTATATTAATGTTATCGTGTTGTCCCAAAATATTGACATGATAGCGTATCAATTCTTTATTAATTAAGTTATTAAATAATTTAATTATTATGCATGTAGTTAATGAATGTGTGTTTAGCTATATTGATGGCAACCAGGTACTTCAGCTCTTGTTAACTCCGTGATTTGCCACTAGGTTATTTTCCCAGAAATCAAGTTAAGGATAACGAACTATACATTTATTTATGGATAAACAAATAACGTACAAATATTTGAAAAGATAAAATAGACAGAGGTAAAAGTGATTTATATTTATCAGCTTATGTAAAAGATCTTTTGATTTTAAAATAACGTTTCGCAACCATTATCGTTTCTTTTCAGAAAGTATATCACGCAACAACATTCAGTGACCTGTGACTGCCCACAATCCCATCATACAATGTTTGTAGTATGGAGGTTGAGACGGAGCTAAATGTTTTGGAAATGAATTTGAACCCATTTAAAGTATAGAGTAATATACAGATTGCAGTCAAAACAAATTTTGAATGATCAGGGTAATCTGTTATCGATAGCGCTTAACTAAGCCGTTGTGGAAATTATTATTTGCTTTCGTAGAACGGGAAACTACATAACTGGATCACATTGAACATTAATTTTGTTCTGTTTTTGTTTATTTTCAATTTTTTAACTGAGTAGAGTAATGATATTTGAGTTTTATTGAAATATCTGGCGAGATGTGATTTGAAAATTGGAATTCAATAAACAATAATATTCGTAAATAAACACAACAATTTGGTTACAAATAACAAAGAGGTTGTTCTTTGTTTTATTAAAAATTAAAATTCGTTTGTTAATCTATTTAACTATAATTACATCATGGCTGAATAAATTTTTTAGTTTTGAATTAAAAAAGTTAAACTTGTTGATTCTTGTAAAAAAAACTCAATGTTGTTACAAGCCACAAGCTAGCTAGATCTACATCAAGAATAAGCGATACATGATTATTTAATTTCCTAACATTCACTTTTGTTTTATATTTATATATAATTGAAAAATTATAATTACGGGTTAGGTTTACTAACAACACTATTATAATAACAAAAGTTAAGTATTCAATATTACTGCTAATCCTCGTTTTGATGCAAATTATTAGGTTTTAATATCTTTTCCGATATTTTGATTATATCAATCATCTTTAAGAATGTTTTTTTTCCCAACATGCCTACCTTACCTATAACGTGTTAAAATATAAATGTAAAACTGATTGCTAGTAATTTTGTAGCTTGCATTTTCCTAAGTTAGTGCACGTTGCATGATTCTTCTATATGTTCAGTACATGCATGATTCTATATGTTAAGTACCTTTTATAAATTAGTGGACGTTATTTGTATAAAAGTCGCCATGATTTCTCTGGAGTGTGCAAGCAACATTCTGTGTCTGCCAATGACTAACACTTAATACAGCACTAAACCAGGCTCTTACTATCTTGATTGTAGATCAAGTAGACGCCTGAGGACTAGTGTTCCTATTGTTTTGTACTAACTTTACTAGTACATCTCATTATGAAAGGAAATTGATTCTTCTATATCTATTGTAATGGAAATAAGATTTTAATGAATCCTGATAACTGGTCGAAACGTTTCAAGAAATTGTTTGATAAGAAACACTGCTTACTTTTGGTCGAATCGGCAAACTTTCTTCCCAAATGTCGCTTGTATTATATAGGTTATGTAATCTGAACAACATATCTGCAAGTATAAACCCCGTAAGCATGAAGTGGTAGCTATGACTGATAAATTGTAAAACCGCTCTGCTCAACCAAATCTCAGAAATAGAAACTTGGTACTTTTACTGAAGAGCCAGGTAAAGGACTTTGCTGAATGGTGGAGTTGAGGTCGAGCCTGTGTTGGAGGAGGTGAATGACAGAAACACGTCAGGCAAGGAACATCGTTATGTATAATATTCCAGTAAGTGGAAGCAAGATTTCGGTATTAAGAATAGACCAAGATTACAATCTAGCTGCACTGGTGGTATAAGTGTCTCAGTGTTACACTGAACTTTAATCTGTGTAAGAAGTCCAAGACACCTTAAGATTTACTTACTTATAAGTTTGATCGGTTTTTCATGTAGAGTCCTGAAAAAGAGGAAACTTCTGAACTGTATACAATTATACCTGCCACTAGAATGTTGCAGTTGAACCTATTATTATTATTATATGCAAGTAAACTGTCACCAACACTAGTTCCTAAAACTAGACGGAACAGTTGTTTTGGAAACTAGTGCCAGCGCGAAAATTGTATTGGAAATAACAGAATTAATAAAATAATACACGTTGTTTTAAAACCGCGACGTATCTTGCTTAAGATGATGATAATTATTAAACAATTACATATAATTTTATCTATATTATAATTCTAGCAACTTAACTTTTTGTATAATGCTAAAATATGTTCAATTTGAAGGAAAAAGAGAATTATAGGTTAATGTTTAACATAAAAAATTTAGTTCTTTATATCTGATGTCTAAGAAAAAGGCTCCTAGTGCCAAATCAACGAATTAACAAGAGCGAGCCACCTGGTGGCTATGATTGGAAACTATCATAAAACTCTACTCTTACTACAGGCAGTACTAATGCTACCTGTAAGATACATAAATATATTATGTATAAAATTGAATTTAATTATATCTATGAAATAAGTTAATCAGATTCCCTAATGGATTAAAGAATTTAAACACGCGCCTATAATTCCGATGCTTTGGGAGAATTAATAATAATAGCAACATTCTCTTTAATATTAACTGTAATACATCACACAATTGTATAGGCATGAACGTTTAATATACTACCATGTTTAAAATGTTTAATATCCTCAAGAAGCATTAGGTTAGCCTTTTTCAGCACAATGTTTAAAAAGAATGGAGGAATGATTCAATATATTTTTATGTAATATTCGAAAAGCAGAACACTTTCAAAATATTATTCTATATATATCACTGATAACAAGGGGAATATCAGTCTTTATAAGTTTTTAACTTTATAAAAAAACTGTGAGATAAATTGTATCTGTTAA